>NC_090875.1:38751706-38789206 GCF_036669935.1 Montipora foliosa
TGAGGGAGAAACCGCGGACCTTGCATACGACGTGTCCGTTCTTGGTCTTGTAACCGTAGTTCTTAGGACCGCCCGAGCAGAATTCCACAATGTGATCGCCCGCGTCCAATTCATCCTTGAAGTCACCGAGGTAGGCGCCTCGTGGAGGATCCAAGGGTGGGTCGCCAGGACGATGGAGGTAGACGACCGAGTCGGTGTCGAAGTAGAGGACGCGTTCGCCGAGATGATCGAGGGCTCGATAGAGACGGAGTCTGGCATGACAGGTAGTGAAGGCAGCTATGAAGATGTTGAGGTTGGGTGAAGGCAGGACATCGTGCGTTTGGAGTTTGTAATGGACTTCGACCCGGTCTTCGGTGAGGGAACTGACATAACGGACATCGTGTTGATCGCTGTCGAGGAATTGGATGAACGATTGAGGTTCGGTGAATTCTCGGACCTGAGTCTTGTTGATCCGTTGCCCGAACTTCCCCCACATGGAGTTGAGCATCATCTTAGCCAGGGCTCGGAGTCCAGGGTTCTTTTCGATCTTGGTGGGATCGAGACGAATGCCTTCCCGAGCATAGTAGGCATCGACGTGAGCTTGTTTCTGATCAGGGGTGGTGCAGCCTTCGGGCCAACCGCTGGCTTCTTCTTTGATTTGGAGCCATGTGTCCACGTAGGATTGGAAAAGTCCCGTGCGTTGCTGATCGAAATGCCATACTTCGTGGACGTGTTGAATGACGTAACCTTTCTGTACAGCCACGTCGAGTTCGGGGGTGCACCAGGTACCGACGAGAGCACGTTCTTCGTCCGTGTGATGACAGGCATGCGTCTTTTCCAAAAGAGGTTTGGAAATGTTTTCTTCGACGCAAGTACGACACAAGGGAAACGTGAGTTTGTCGTGACTGCGGTAAGGCAATACGGGATGGTAGAGACGTTGGGGTGGAAGGACGGTACATTTGGCCAAACCAAAATAAGGCGAGAGATCGGTGGTGTCGGGTTCGTACAGGAAGGTGGGATGTCCCAAGGGATAGGTGCCGTACTTGTTGACCCAAGGATACAAGGACGTGTAATCGTCGTATCGGATTTCTTCCTCCTCGTCGACGTGCGCGTAGAGACGTACGGCATTGGTCCGACCTCCGTAAAAAGCGTCGCGTGGTTCAAGGGGGGCTTGGAGGTGTTGACGGACTAGAAAGGCCATGATGTCCTGGTTGGTTTGTTTGAGAGCGTTCCAGGCGCATTCCCACATGGTCACCACTTGGTACCCACGGTTGATGAGGAATGTACGTTTCTTGTCGACGAGAGCACGGACCTCGTCCATGGATCGATCGAGTAAGGTCGGATGCACGTCGGTGCGTTGGGGATGACAAGTCCGACATCCGTGCCAGAAGCACCCGTAGAATTCGTAGATGGTCTTGGTATCGGCATCGTATCCGTCGACCGTGTATCGGGTACCAGGAATGCGGTACTCGCCCTCGTTCCGAGCATGCTGGATACGTTGGCGATGCAAGGGATGATAAGCGTCGTACTGTCCGTAGGCACGAGCTAGGGCTTCGTGGTTCTCGTGTTCTTCCGGCGAGAGGGCCAGGTAGGCTCGTTGTCGTAGATGGTGTTCGCACCACGTCAACCATTCCATGGAGGCTTGGGAATGATTGACACGACCTCGCCATCCTAGGGGAGGTTCGGAAGCGATGGAGTCCTCTTCCATACAGTGCATACGCAAGTAGCGATTACAGGCAGAGGCGACCGTCATTTGCTCAAAGGGATTGAATTCAGCGCGTGCTTGAAAATCCCGCATGAAAGTGAGACATCCTTGTTTCAAGAGTTTCACGTCCGATTGGCAGTAGGCTAAGAGTTCGGCTTGAAAATCAAAGACGACCTCTCTGGCCGCTTGGTCGTCGTACCAAGTATCGAAAACGCGACGTTTCTTGACGGACATGCCGTCGGGCATGTAGAAGGTTTTGTCGGGAAGTCGGCCTACATACGCTTGATGTTCGGGGGTATTGAACAGATGTGGAAAGTATCCTTTCTTGAGCTCGGTGAGCCCGAATGTCTTGGGGAAATCGCTCAGCGGCATCTGGAAGAAGGAGAGCGAATCGATGAATCGTATGGTCGTGTGTTCGTGAGGGTAGGTGAGCTGGAGGACTTTCCCACCGTTTCGGATTTGGTCCAGGTCTCTCTTTTGCCGGTGGAGTTCGTCGATGATGGGATAACTGTCATACCCTTTGAAATTGTGAGCGATGACCGTCAAGGGTCGCATTCCGTTTTCGGTTAGGGTTTCTAACCATTCCAGAAAGTGAAAGAGACAGTCATCTCCTTGGAACGACACGGGAGGATCGTCGTCGTCTTCTGTTTCGGCCACCACCAGATTGGGCACGTGACGTCCCTCGACTTGCATACTCTCAATGTCAAAGAAAACGTGCAAGGGTGGTTCCTCATCATCGTCGTCGTCTTCGTCGTCGTCGTTATCGCCCGCAAGGAAAGCGTGCAAGCCAGCGGCCTCGTTTTCTAAGAGAGGCGCCAGTCCTTGGTTTAGGATCCTTTGGAAAGAGAGTCGCTGTCGTGTCAAGCGTCGTTCTTCGGCGGGGGTCTTTTCGACTTGTAAGAAACATCGATGGGCATGGACGTCGACGTCGTTCTTGCAGCACGAACATTTCCGATACCCGCACCGATGAGTTCGGATCTCTTTGAGACCACGTAACGTGTGGTGACATTCTTTACACTGACGACGGGTGGCACAGACGGAAGGATGTTCAGGATCCGCGGGTTGACCGGCCTGGGTCTTGGTCCGATGGGTTTGGAGACACGTGTCTCCGTAGAAAGAACGTCCACAGAGAATACAGGGTGTCTGAGCCGAGCGGTACTGTCGGTAGGCCTCGGTATGATCAGGACATCCGTTTTGCAAGCAGGCGCCGCAATGATGTCGATTGTTACGACAGGCATGCTGACCTAGATGCTTGTAGGCTTGGAAACATTGGCTGCAAAAGTAATCTTGGCCGAAGAAACCAGGTAAGGAAGATAAGGCATCGTAATGACCGTCTTCGTGTAAGAGTCCTAACAACGTGTCCCCACGACCGTAAGCAAAACAAGCATAAGCGCGGTTAGCGTCCACGACCACGAGGGTGTAGTCTTGAAGACTGGGAGCGGTGACGAGTTGTTGAAGTTGTTCGGGACCACAGGGTTGAGGAGGAAGACCGACTTCCTCTAGAAGTGCTCGAGCCGCTCGTGTCATGCGACGATGGTTCCAGCGGGTCCATTGTCGACGACGTGTAGGATCGTCTCGATGTTGATGGACCCCTCGAGCCATAGCGATGGCGCGTGGACAGCATAGATTCTGGTCATCTTGTGGGACACGTAAGACACAGCGCTTGAATTCTCTGAGTCGCGTCGACGCTTGATGCCCTGGTAAATGTTTTCTTTTGTAACCGGAACCTGTGGGAGCCCCGCGTACGTGAACGAAGGAGAGGGTGAAGGAATCGTCCATCTCAAATTGTTCGTTCGAGTTTAGCATGTGGGAAAGATTCCCAAGTAAAGCATCCACGCGTGGACCTTGAGCGCGCCATTCTCCGGCCCGTAGTCCCCAACCGTTGTAGGCATTGGCAATACGATTGGAGGATAGAGCAATGTAAATGCGATCGCCATCGGGAATGTCTTGATCGTTGATTAAGTCATCTAGAGCGGTACGAAGACCTTGCACGAGGGCATCGGTGAGACGTTGTCGGGGGATGAACGCTCCAATCTGTCGAGGGCGAAGTTGAAAGACGCGTTCACGAACACCGAGACGGACACTACGCCGTTCGACCACAGGAAGTCTTTCAAAGACGAAACGTCCTGGAGCAGCACCTCCAATTTGTTCAAACTCGTCGAGTGCTTCAACCAAGTCACTGTCACTATCACTATCCATGATGAGATGTTTTTTTTGTTTGAAAAAAGACGGTGTGTCTTTTATAGAGAAAAGAGTCACCTTGAAAGACCTTGACGTGTACCCTAGATGGACCAATCCGGAGCGAGATAGGTCTTCTGGGGGGATGGGGGGGTATCCCCCCGGAGAGTCATGTGACCCCTTAGGAGAACGGGGATTGGTGGAACGATTCCTGTTAAGTAGTTCGATCGAGTGAGGAGTCTCAGAAAAAGTCATGGCATCCGAACCCAAGAGACGTGCGCTCGAGATGGCAGTTGCCAGACGTACTATGGAGGTGGAGCAAGACCCCATCGATGAGCAAGAGGTGTGGGTCAAGCAAGAGAATGGACGTTGGCGAAAAGAATGCCAGACCACGGCAAAGACCCCGACGATCCGAAACGAGGCTTCGTATTGGGACCTGTTGCCTCCCGAAGTACGTCAGCACGTGTTGGAGATTCGAGATCGAGAGGAGGAGAAGGAACGAGAGAAGGACCGGAGGGAACGTTGGAACCCCATTCACGAAGAGTTACTCCGTCTACCACGTTGCGCTCAACATGGCACGGTACGTACCGGGTATTTGTATTGGGTGGAAATCGAAGCGAATCTGATAGATTCGTTTATTTTATTTGATGTCTTTTAGATGACGGCGACGTACGTAGGAGAATCGACTATCGTCTTTGAATGCGGACCGTGCCGACGGTTTCCCCCTGGGGGTAATCCTGCGGGAAGTCGACGCATGAAATGTCGGACTTGTCTTTTGGGTATGATGGGTTGTCCGGGGTATCGGTATTGTACGGGCATCTATCGTTTTCGTCCAGAAGGGATGGTCGTGTGTCGTTGGTGTCGATGGCCCGTCTACCGGAGAGGTCTTCTTTGTATGCCGTTTCGATCTCCTCATTGTCGGTGTTTCGTTGTAGGTCATGGTGGTCGCTAGATCGGAAGCGGATCATCATTGGGTCGAATGGGAATGCCGTTGCAGTTACGTGGAACTGACGTGTAGACGATGGGATTGTTGTTGTGCGGTTTCATACCATTCGTACCGTCGTCCGGGATGTTTGATTTGTACCTGTGATGTGGGTTATGGGTTTCCACCGTGTCGTCATGATTTGGGGGACTGGTGTTATTTGTGTCAGGGGTATAGTTGGACCCAGTTTTTTGCTTTATTGTAGGTGATTTGTCAATTGGAACAAACATTAGATGAGAGGATCTCGAGATGGGTATGGAGAGAGGATCGTTGGGTGTGGCGACGGAGACGACCCCTGAGAACGGAGGAGCAGCGTCGATGGAGGCGGTGTTATTTGACTGAGATTCTAAGATAGGTCGTTTTTCTTTCGTAGGTGATTTGTCAATTTGAGGATACGTTCGGGGATGAAAGTCTATCGAGATGGGTATGGAGGAATGGTTGTTGGATGTGGCGACGGGCACGTCCTCCGAGAACGATGAAGCAGCTTCGATGGAGACGACGTTACTTGAATGAGATTCTAAGATAGGTTCTTTTTGTTAATAGATGGTGGTGGAGGAACATAGAACCAGAGGTTATCCACTGAATGGTTATCCACGGAGGGCGACTTGGACTTGGATCAAGTGGGTGTGTCCTCAACGTTGTACGGAGACTGCCGCCACGTGCATTCACTGTTTGAAACGACTGGACCTCCACCATTTTGGTTGCCTGTGTTACGGGTGTCTCATTCGTTGTCGATGTGACGGGTCGGAGACCTCCTACGGACGTCGTCGTTGCTATTCGGGGGGTCGCCGATCTACTTATCTTGAGTTTGAACCTTATTACGGCTACAGTAACCGTGACCGTTGATTCTTTTTTTAATTGATAGTGGTCTTGGTTCCCGTCCATCTTTCCAGACTTTGTTCCACCCGGACGTTGTACCTCTTATGGATACGGATCGTGTACTTCTTATTGCTTTCGTCTTAGGGGCACGGGTCTCTTTTGGGACGGGATATTGAATCATACGTTTCGTTCTCTTTATTATTATTAGATGTGGTGTCGTCTGAATCAGTTTACTCGTTATTCGTACCAACGGGGTTGGACGAAAAAAGAGATGGACATTACGGCGGAGTTGTGGAAGAGGATTGATGTGGATTTTTGGGATCCGTTTTATGGACTCGTTACTGTGTACAACCGTCGATAACCGATTTTTTTATTTTCATTAGACTTGGTGTGTCCATAACCGATGTACTCGCTTTTCATCCCAGAGGGGTTGGACGGCAAAAGAATTGAATATTGTAGTGGAGTTATGGAGGGCGGTCGGTGTCCATGGTCGTATTCGTCGCCGTCGTCGTCGTCGCCGATAGTCGATTCTCCTATTGACGTGAATGTCATTTATTCTGTTTAGACCTGGTGCAGTCTGTCTACCTTTGGATCGTACAGAGGACCTCGTACCTCCAAACAAGAGGCAGTTTATTACCGTGTTTGGAAATGTATCAAAGACGAAATGAACCAGGAACGTTCTGACCGACATTATTATGACGCTAATTATTATTATTTTTAAGTTCATGACGGTGTTTGCCAATGGGGAAGGATTCACGTTTTGGGATTCACCTTGTTGTTCGTATGGACCCATGACATGCATGTATTGTCTTGACCGGCTGAATGACCAACGAACGAACATAGCACCACAGGAACATGCACGACATTGTCAGGGGACCTACACACGTCGTAGGGAAAAATCGTCTGTGGTTGAGAGATCTTATAGCCTCGTGTGGAATGGTCATTATCAGATGCGTGTCTTATGGGAACTAACGCCTGTGGATTTTTCGTAGATCATGGTCCGTGCCGACCGATGTTTTTGTACGTGGAGTGGACGCTTTCATGTGCACGAGAGACGACCCTATACGCCCGAGGTTCGATTCATGTTACTGGAGGAACGTTTGACAGGCGTTTCTTTGTTTATGTTTTAGTTGCTGAGCGTTCCCCCTGATTACGAGGAGTACGTGGGGTACGAGGATCGTTACTGTAGGGAATGTCATAGAGAATCCGCCGTCGGAGAGATGCCTGACAGGTCTTTTTTCTTTTTTATGTTCCAAGATCAAGACCAAGACTATTATTTGTGGGGTCTGTGAGTTTGGCGAATATACGATGGTGGAACGTTTGCAGCGTATCGACAAGTATATTGCGGCTTATGGATTGTACAACAGGGACGTCATGCCATGTATCTCGTGGGCTACCTTTGGACTCGACGAATACGACGACGACGAGTACGAGTACCAGATTCGATATGATTATTACGTGGATCCGCCGTATTGGCGTCGTCGAAGGATGGCGCGAGGGGATGATGGTGCATTTCGATTTCAATATGTGGAAGGATATGTGATTTTGCGGAGACGTTGGCCTCTATTGCTTATCTAGACACGTTTATCATTTCGTTGCAGATCCAATTGTCCCCTGCACGACGTCACCTGAGAGCGGTCATGCTGTTTGGTAGACTGTTTTGTTGTGCGACAGAGCATGCCCTCCGTGAAGCCCGGCGTTATCAGAGACAACCCCTATGGCACCCGGAAAAACAGATCAAAAAGAACCAGAAGACGGGACATTTTTATTTTGTACCTTTTATTGACATTTACGGTCCTTGGTGTCGTCGGACAAGAATATTCAATCGTAAATTTCGTTGAAAATGTTCAAAATTAAAGTTTGAGTTTACGTTTCATTTGCATGATTTTCTTGACCACTTTCTCCGTCTTCTTCTTTTTGCCTGGGAGGTTACTGATAGCCCGAATCATCTTGTCGTCGGCTTTCCACTTGTCCTGTAAGTTTCTGGCCTTGGCATAATCCATGTCGTGGGTCTTGGCAATCTTGTCCAATCGATTGATGCCAGGATCCCCTCGTTTGAGTCGTTTGGCCAGTTTGGTGCCAGGACCCATGTACTGATAGCCAGGCCAATGAAACTCGATCCCGGTCTTCGCCAAAGCATTCTGCAAGTCAAACTTGCCACCTCGCTGACGTCGTCGTCGTTGTTGGCGTCGTCGTCTCTTAGTAGTCCTCGCCATCTAAGCGTCGTTTGAGTTTCTTATCGAAATCCAACCAACCGGGCGGGCGTTGTAATTTATCTGTTTCGGTGGGACGTCGGCGACCTGTCTTCTTACGAATCTTCTTCTTGACCGATTGAGCGGTCGTCTCCGCATAGTCGGCCATACTGTTTCCCATCATCCTGGGATCTCCTTGAAACGGAAGCTGTCCCCAATCGACGGAGGGAACCGGTGTCTTGGGGGGCGACTTTTTCTTCTTCGACTTCTTTTTGGGCGGAGCTGCTTTAGGTTGAGTCATGAATCGAAGTCGTTTTTTAGCTTTAGGGGGTACCGAGGGTGTGGTCTCGGGCGTGTCCTTCTTTTTCTTTTTCTTGACCAATTGCGTCAACATGGAGTGTAAGGGTCCTTGCGCATAGGCATCGGCTTCGGCATCGCGTTCGTCGTCGGCATCCGGTCCGAACCCGAGAGGTTGTCGAACGGCTTTGGTCCACCGTTTCTTTTCGTCGGCCAGAGAGGTGGCCAAGGTATTCTTGATACCTGGAGGAATCCGATCCGACATGAGAACGGCTTCTTGTTTGGCGGCGATACGAGCGGCTTTGGCCAAAGGAAGGTTTTCGGTCAGACGTTCCTTGTACACGTCTTCGAGTTGACGCAGTCGTTGGGGATCGATCAAGACTTTGTTTTCAAATCCTGGAATGGTCTCCGCTTCGCTCATCGTGAGGTACTAAGATCGTCGCGTCTCTCTCTGGTTTTATAGTAGAGGGTCTGTTTCTCGTAGCGTTCGCGTTCCAGATGTCGATTCAATTCGCAGACTTGTTCTTGCAAGACCCCCATCTTTTGTTCGGCGAGCTCCAAACTCTGATTGCGTTCTTGCAATTGATCGGTCAATTGACGGACAATGTCGCATTGTTCTCGGACTCGATGCCGAAGCCCACGTATCTGATCGTGTAGGGCGCAAAACGAACGAGGTCCGTACGTCCACGTATTATCGCACGAACCATCGTCCATGTTTGCAAATGATCTTTGGATCGATGTCCACGGGCTTTTATCGTTTCCTGGGTCTTAGTATGTCACAAGCTGTGTTTAGTCTGTGTCCTTTGCTTCGTCGTACCACGTCACAAGCGGCGTTCAGACCATCCCAAAGAGCTCCCCCTGTCTGATTCATCATCAATTGACGTCTCTTTTTAATAGAATGTTTTCGACGAGACATGTCCCCCAAGACCTTTTCGTAAGGTCGAAGCCGTCCCACTATCTTGGACGAGATAGGAACATTCCCTCGGATCGTGTTCATGACCAATTCACTCACGGCATTGATTTGATCGGCATTGGCGGCCTGAAGGCGTGCCCGACGGGTTTGATGATCGGCTTCTTTCAAGACGCTCCGTAGAAACGGCCATTGTCGTTCTATCCTCCACGACATGGTTGGTGTGTTCCGGGCTATCGATCCGGGGGCGTTTCTTTTTATACACGGAGAACTCCTGGTCGTCTTCGTCGTCGTCGACGGCGGCGTCCTTTTCGCTGAGGTTTAGCCGTTGGGAACATGATCAGGTTGCCGCCCCGTTGCACCCATATGGGTAAACCACGTCCGAGTTGACGTCTCCCGTTCAACCAAATACCGCTACCACGTTGACGTGCCATTGTTACCATGGAATCGATTGGACTGTCCTTTTATAGTTATCGTCGACCTCTGAGTTTCCGTTTGAGTTTCTCTAGGAAGATTTGACCTTTATAACGAGGCGGTTTATAGGCAGGAATGTGTGTGTACACGATGGCCGAATCGTCCCCACGACGAGCGTCTTCGGCTCGTGTTCGAGCCACCATGTCATCGTACCGTTTACGGTGACGTGCTCGAGTACGAGCATTCTTACGCGCCAGAGCAGCCACGCCTCCGAGGGCAGCACTTGCCCCTGCCACGATCAAAGGAAGCACCCCGCCACGCTGTCGTCGGACGGGGGGTTTTCTCTTTCTTCTTCTTCTTTGCTTCATAGTCCCCTCAAAGGATGCGGATCCCCACGCATCATTCGATCCATCACCATTTTTCGTGCCCAAGGTTTTCGTTTGAGAATCCGTTTCATCATACCGTAATTATACTTGGGTGCTTCATAGTGGCCGGTGGCTCCTTTAGCACCCATCCTTTTATACCTCTTGTCTTTTCCTAACGTGTATCCAGCAGCCACGGCTTTGCCTAGGATCGACAAGAGGCCACGTCCACGTTGTGGGGGTTGTCGTCGCCGTCGCCGTCGTCTGGGTTTGGGCATGATTGATGGTACGAGTTGGTGCATGTCCTTTTATGGGTTACTGAGTCGGGAGGAGGTGCGTCGGACGGTGGGTGTACCGCCATCTTCGTAGACTGTGGTCACGGTGTTGGTATGGGTAATGTTCCGGATACGACGTCCATCCGTTCGTTGACGGGCGTCTTGAGATAACAAATCCATTTGACGACGAAGTCCATCCTGGTTCAAACGTCGTCGACCTCCACGGCGACTGCTGCCTCCAGGAGAACCTCCAGGAGAACCTCCGCCACCAGGAGAACCTCCTCCACCGCCACCGCCTCCGCCACCGCCTCCGCCACCGCCACCTCGACCACGGGAACCTGCAGGAGAACCTGCTGGGAGAGGACGTCGACGCGGACGTTTCCCGCCAGTGGTGGGACGAGGACGTTTCCCTCCAGCAGTAGGACGATTGGAAGGACCGCTGGCAGCAAAATCTTGTAAATCTTGGTCGGAGATCAGGTAATCTCTTTGGATCTGTGTTCTCTGAGCAACGGGGATACTCCCGTCCAAAAGAGAACGCATCATGAGTTGTCGTTGGGCTAAAAGCCCATCGGACTCTAATCCTCCCGACTCAAGTCCCAGTTCGGTCAACAAGGCATTGGGTTCGGGCGTCGGCACACGACCTTGATCCAACGTTTCCAAAAACTCTTGAATCGTACTGTTGGGGGTTCGTGTTCCGACGCCGGCCGGACTGTTTCTGGGAGTCATGTTGGGAATGCTGTTCCCCACACCGGCCGGGGACGTACGCGGTGTCCTGCTCCCCACACCGGCTGGGGCAGACGTCATCCTGGGTTCAGAAAACGATCGGGTTCCTAGAGGAATGTGTCTAGCGGTCTCGAGCCGTTCACTCAAATGCAAAGCACGTCCTCCTTGTCTTCGACGTCGACTAGCCGCTCGTTCTTTGGCTCTCCGTCGTCGTTGATGTTGACGGTACTCTTGCAATTCCTTTTGATACTCGGAAGGGTCGCGTTCAAATTGAAATTGGTCAAACGGCGATCCGGGACTGGAAGGTGTGGAAGGAGCTCGTCGGTACTCTGCCAAGGCACGTCGATACTCGGAGGGATCCCAATGGGCAAACGGGGATCCTGGGCTACTCATTCACGTTTCCACACTTGAGTCGGACCATCCGAGGGTGTCACACAACTGAACAGTCGGTACCGATCGTCTGAAGCGGGATGAAGGTCCATCATTATATACCCGTACGGGCGTTGCGTGCACGTTTCAAAGAGACGAAGCACGTCACGCCATCGATCGGGAAAGGCTTGTAACGTCAAGGCTCGAAATCCCGATTGATCTCTAGGATTCTTGAACACAAAGAGATAATGGGCATTCCTAGAAATGGTCTTGGCATACTTGCCGGATGGAAATAAATCTTGACACAAATACAACACCGTAATGTTCCGATGATGCGATTCTCGGGTGAAGAGGTCCAACACGCGTTTGTCGTTGCCACCTTCGTCCATGAGATCGTCCAAGACCAGGATCCCGCCTTGACTTTTTCCAAACCATTGTCGAAGATCCGAAATGTCAGGGATCCCTTCGTGAAATCGGATCCCACGACCTTTCATCCGTTCGAAACGCGGTTGCCATACGGCATAACAGTAATGACACGGTTTGGTCCGTCCTCCTTCAAAGACATTGCCTTCTGTCAAGAGGGCTTCGGTCAATTGCGTCTTGCCACTCCCCGAGGGACCGACGATCATCGTGCTACTGGGTTGCCGTATCATCCTTTCCTCAACGTGTATACATTGTCTTTTTTATTTATAGCGTTTCTTCTTTTCTTCCGAAAATGAAGACACACACGCGTCACCCCTGAACCGAACACCGGCTTCGTTCCATCCATTTCTTTCACACGTACATGGACGGATTCGGTGATCTGACCTCGATGATCGTGATACTGTACGTGTCGAGGTTCCCACCACTCGTTGCCTTTCCTGTAAGGTACGGTACGAAGCAGTCCGTCGTAGACATTGGCTTCATAAAGACATGTCGTCTCGATGAGATCGACCGTCACAAACAAAGGTCTCTCCACAGACTGGAGCGCTACAGGTGTATGTAAGAATTTCTCAAAGGCTTCGTTCAGACGAACAAAACGCCAATTATAAGCTTTGGCCATGATCATGAAGATAGCTCCCTGGTCCGCACTCGTCCATCCAGATCCTTCCAAGACGGTCATGACTGAATTACGGGCAAAGGACTTAGGCGCAGCTGTTGCCGCTCTTTCGTTGAACGTCTCTTGTGTATAGTCGACCCAAGGCTTTGCCGGATCGATCGCTTCCAGAAGCATGTTGGGACCCTTCTGGTACCTCTCAGGCACACTTGGACGAAGTCCTCTCACTGTTTTCAACCAACCCATATTCAAAGCCAGTTCAAAGACCCAACCAAAGTACTTGTACATGGTGCCACTGAGGTACACCTTGCTATTGTCCAATATGAGATCGTCTCCATCCCAACGGAAGGTGGCCACGGTCTTCTTCTTCTCCCCTTCACTGTCCGTGATCTCGAGAACCTCTCCTGTCCGAAGAGTACTCTTTTGTTCCATCGCATCTATGATTTTCTTCACAAATTCGACTCCCGTCTTCGAAGGGGTGATATCCGTCAAGGAAACCACGTTCCTCACATTCCTCGCTTTACCGTTCAAGTACGCTGTGTAGTAAAAGGTGCACAGGTATCCTTCTTGAGCCCACGTGTCTGGATGTGTTTTATTGTAAACATTGTAATCGTATTCCGGATGACTCAATAAACTCTCGGAATGTCCCGGTACGGGTACGGGTCGAACCGGTGGATCAGAAAACATCACACCTGATAATCCCACTTCCCATTCGGCATCCAGGATCGTATTTTTCTTCTTGGGGAGACGAAGTCGAAAGTCGTCTGCCTCATTATCGGGAAACTCCCCTGGCTGAACATTGCTCGACAAGATCAAATACTGCGACGACATGATCTCTGTTTTTCTTTGCATTCTTCCTTATTTATGGAAAAAGGACGGGAGGGCACACTTCTTTTAAATCGGCCCGGTTGTGTACCGACGTCCCGGGTTAGACTCCATCTCTTGGATGGACTCCCATCCTTGGTTTGACATGGGACGACCCGACTATTTATTTAATGCAAGACAAGACACGACAAGACATGTGGTACAAAAAAAAAAAAGTTTAATGGAAAAGAATCGGTTCATGCGGCGTACAACCTTGAAGACAGGGTAATGCATTGACCTCTTTGACTATTTGACGACGTACTTGTCGGCCCACCCTTCGATCGTTGGCTACAAAATCGTGGGGAGAAAATGTTTGCACAAACTCGGGCATGGTACGTCCCCGAACCCTATCTTTCAAAAACATCAAAGCATAATGACCGCAAGCGGTACTGTTCAAAGCTTGGAGGGTCCGATCGTTCCATTGCACTGCATCCCATTCGTCTTCGAGCCAGCGTTCCAAGTCGGGCGCTTGGTAGGTCGTCAACGGGAGTCCGTAACTGTCCATGACTTCACACCGATTCTGTTCCGTCCAAAGTCCCAACCAATGTTGACCCGGTTCCCCTCGTGGGTCCGTATTGACAATGTAGGCGGCCCGTGTCGTACGAGGTGGACGCGACGGAAGCCCGTCGGAGGGATGGACGCCGTGAAAGACGCGTTTCAGGATCGGATCGTCCAGGGCCAGTGCGCGTAAGGTCACGTCACTCAAGGGCACAAATTCCATTTCTGTTCGCTCGTACTTTTGATACAAGACGTTTCCGTTGGTACCCGCTTGGAAGTTGTCTTCGAATTCGCCAAACACCAAAATGGTGATGTTCTTGTTGGGAGCGGTATTAAATCGGATTTCCAGACGCAGCTTGCCTTTTTGTTTGGGATTTCGATGATACGGTGAATCGGCATTCCCGCTGGGCACATTGTTAAACATGAACAAAGTGCAATTCTTGCCATAGCCCCAATCTCCTGGCTGGATCATGTGAGGACGATGATTGGCTAGGGAACCACTGGCTTCCAAGAGACGTTGATAGCCCAACCAGTCTTTACGCGTGTTGGTGCCATTCAACTCCAAGGTCGGATAGGGATATTCTTCCCCACCCACTAGTTGACGGATACTCTTCACTCCAAAATCTTGGAAGGCGTACGGGTAATACTCCAAATCCCCATTAAACGCTTTGCTATCCAGCAGCCCGACGACCAGACGGTCGGGAAGGCGGCCTGTGAACAACTGGTCTTCGGTCCACAAGGTGGTCTTGCCATCGAACGAGAAGGTTCGGATTTGACTTTTCACCATGGGATAATTGGCCATTTGACCTTTCACATCGATCTTGGCCATCAGTTCGTTGCCCACACTGACATTCAGGTTGACGCGACACAAATGAAAGGTGACTTTGATATCCCCTGCACCCAATGTGACGTACTTTTTGACTCCTGCACCACTGGTCTTGGTCCCAAACAGGAAAAAATCTGGTGTGTTGCAAAACAGTTCCATCACCATTTCTACGCGAGGGACCAACAAACGTCCCGTTCGCATGGCGGCCAAATGAGGATACATGATCATGGTGGCTTTGTTGTTCCCGTAAAAGAGTTTGGTGGCCGTCTTCAAAGCATTCGTATTATTGTGCGCCCATCCGGCGGTGGTGGAAATATCGTCGTCGCCTCCTGTGGCCCCCAGCTGTTCCTCCACGTTCAGGTAATTCACCCAACCTTGAGGGGCCAACAACGTATCGCCTTCGTCTCGACTGTAATTCAAGAGGGTTTCGATGAAAGACTTGTACATGTACGTATCGGTCTGTTCGCTCATCAAGACACCACCCAGTCGTAGATTGATCTGTTTGAAGAGACCGTGGGCCAGATTGTTGGTGACGTACACAAACTTGGTGTCGGTGGCATCCGAGGCACTGTTGGCATCGGTCACGATGCCATTGGTCGACGCCGAATTCAATTTCAGTTCGATTTCAAAAAAACTGCGTCCCAAATCCACAAATTCGTCCAAACCGGGAACGGTAAAGGTGACGGGTACGATACCCGTCATGGCGGCACTATAGGGGATCATCCGGTACGAATCGACCGTGATGTCCGTCGACGGCATGGTAAACAGTTCCACACTCATCGTGTTCTTCTTCTTCGTCTTCTGCTACGTCGTCGTGGTGCTCTCGGTAGGTGCGGCATCAACCAACCACCGTACTGAACGGGGTTCCTGCCTTTTATAGTAGTAGGAGCAGACTGACGTCGACGGTAAGCGCGTTGTCGACGCAACCGTGAATGAACGACCATCGGTCGGCGATTCATCGTCTAAAGATGGACGCCACACTTCGTTTGGCTTTTTTATAGGCATGTCGTCCACCGGCTTTGAGACCGACTTTCACCAAAGCGCCCGCCTTTCGTTTCAAACCGCGTTTGAGCGAGTGTCCCACCACACCTCCGACGTCGTTGAAGGAACGACCACTAGCCGCGGCTTGAAGTCCCGTTTGCACGGCGTTCAACAAGACGGGCGAAGCAATCTTGATCAACTCTTCGGTAGCACCCGATCCACGAAGGTACGGAGGATAATACCGTGTCAAACTACCCCCACGCATGATGAGAAAAATGGTCTACCCTCAGGACGTCTTTGTTTTATACGTTTTGTCGTCTCCGGAACTGAAGGGTGACGATGGTCCTATCACCTTTTCCCAAGTCAGACAGACGTCCATCGCTCTCGGCCACACTGACTTCGATGACATCCAAGTAACGACGACGCATGGGCATCCATTGAATGTGGGTCGGTTCAAAATAGATGCTACCTCCGCCTTGTCGTTGATAGTGAATTTCTCGTATCAGAGGATGTTCGGCATCTCCCATGACGTTACTGCCCACTACGTCTGAGTAGATCAATAAGCTCCGGGAGGTGTGACTTAGAGCATTTTGGAATGCCTTGTTCAAATTGGTAAAGTGCCACTCTACCGTGAAGCTCAGGACGAACCAGGACGAGTCGGCAAACCATAAGCGATCCGAGGCCAATTCCGTACTGGCCACCCGCTTTGATTTCTTAGTCTTTGAGTCATAGAGACTGTATCGAAGATTGGGACCCAAAGAGTGGGTCCCCTGGTTGTTGACTTTCAACCATCCCATGCGAAATGCCAAGTCCTTGATGATTCTTAGTTCCACTTTATTACCGGTACTAGGATGACTTCCCAGCACCCCAATGTCCTTTTTTTCCAAGATGGCCGTCTCTCCTTCCCAGCGAAAGGTCGATCGATGTGTGTCCTCCACCACACCATTCGCTATGCCTTGCAGAGTACCGGTGATCTCCCGTTCGATCTCATTGATCAAGGCTTTCATGAATCCGATCCCATCCACGATGAATGGAGCATTCTGGATGATGTTATCGCACCACACATCTTCCGTACGGGTCTTGCGAGTGTTTGTCGATTCATTCAACAGTTGATACTTGAGTTTCACCATGACTATATTGGACTCCCTACACAAACTCTTAAGATCCATACCACTATCGGGTAGGGAAATGGACGTCAATCCGACCTCCCAGTCCCCCTCAAATTGGACCACCTGAGGGAGTCGCGACTTGAATGTACTGGTCTTATTATTCGGAAACTCTTTCGAAGGATCGCTGAGCACGACGATGCGATTCATGGCGACGACGAAAATGAAGACAGAGCGTGCTTGTTGTATTCTTTGGAAAGACCACGGGACGACCGTCGATTTCCTTGACACGAACGTGGACCGTCTCGATCTGAGATCCGCGTAGGCGATGGTAGTGTACCTGTCGTGGTTCCCACCAGACACCTCCGCTTTTATAGGGAACGGTACGCAGCAATTGGTCGTACGACTCCTCCAACCATTGACTTTCCACTAAATTGATGTAGACAAAGAGGGGACGTTCGATCGGTTGCTTCGCCAAGGGAGTGGGTCTCAATCTGGCAAAGGCCTCGTTCAGACGCACGAACCGCCAATTGAAGGCTTTGGCCATCACCAAGAAATGAGCATTGTTATAGAACGCATGCCATCCCGAACCTTCAGCGACCAAGGCTACCGGCCCGGTGGTTTTGGTAAAAGCACTAGGGTACGACGGAAAGACGGATCCGTCGCGAAACTGTTCTTGGGTGTAATCCGGTGTTGGGGCGGTCTCGTCAATGGCTTCGATGAGGAGATTGGGTCCTTTCTTGTAGTGACCCGGTAGTGGTTGAAAAACTCCGTGTTGTATCACCGTCTTGGTCAACCATCCCATATGGAAAGCCAGTTCGCTGACCCATCCAAAATACTTCCACATGATTCCCTGCTGATACACGAGCGTATTATCCAAAAGCAAGTCGTCTCCCTTCCATACAAACTTGGCCATAGTATTGTATCGCGTCGTCTTTGGAGGGGTCTGACTCGTGTCCGTGACTTCAAAGTAAAGATGTTCTCCGGCACTCAAATTTTGATGGATCTTCTGTTGCATCAGATCAAGGATCTGTTTGACAAATTCCACACCCGTCTCGGATGGAGTGAGCTCCGATAACCAGATGACTCTTCGTTGATTTTGAAAGGTATGCATCTCTCCCTTGGCATTCTTTTTCCAGGTGGTATAGAAAAACATGCACACGTATCCTTCCTTATTCCACGTCTCTGGATGACCCGCACCATGGTACGATTCGTGAACCAGGATCTTCTCGGGAAACGAAGGCGGTGGCGGCGGCGGCGGTGGAATGTCAGGCAGAAAGACGCCACTCAATCCCACTTCCCAACGATCGGTGTCCTGCTGCCAGGCACGACCGTCAGGCAGACGGACTTTGAACTCGGAAGGACCATTGTCGGGAAACTCGGATTTTTGAACATGACTCGACAACGTCACATAACGAGACATCGTGTATGGTATCTTTTATTTGTATCTTTTGTATCTTTTATACATGTCGTAACGCAGAACGAGGAATCCAACTATCGTATTTCTCAGGCCAACCTAACCAATGCACTTTCACGAGTCGCTTGCGTCGTTGCAAGATCTTTTCCACGCGGAACAAAGCTTCGTCGGGCACGGTCACTTTCTGAACATCTTCTTCGTAGAAACTACCTTCGAGAGGCGTGCCATCCCATTCTTTCAGTTTATACGTGACCACGGGTCCGGGTACCACGCGTTGTACGACAAACACTTCTTCGGTCCAACCCGGCAGATACCCTTTCTTGAACGGGCGATGTTTCTTGCTGAGTCGGACACGATCGCCCACTTTGAGTTTGGGACGAGGACGCCGTTTCAGGCGTTTGCCGTACAAGGTGGACCACACCGCGCCTTCGTTCTTCTCCGTCACGTCGCGTGGCGCCATACCGATACTCCGATGCCGACTTCCATTGTACCCGTCGAGGAGTTGGGGCAACACCTTGACATACACTCGCGTATTACGTGCCGTGAAATAACGATACATGCGTTGTTTTAACGTACGATTAAAACGTTCGACGATGGAAGCTTTGGCATCCCCATGCGTCGAAAAATGGTGAATGCCTTCTTTTTCCAACATATTTCTGAACGGGGCATTGTAAAATTCTTTTCCGGCATCCGTCTGTAAACGCAACGGTTTCCGTCCACTCTGTCGCAGAATCTTCTCAAACGCTTCTGTCACGGTCAACCCGGTCTTGTTCTTGACGGGAACGGCCCAGGCGTACTTGGACAAGACGTCGATGACCGTTAAGAGGTATCGGTTTCCTCCATTCCATTTCTTGAGAGGTTGCATCTCCACCAAATCGGCTTGCCATTGATCGTCTTTGTGGAACACCAACACGGGGGACGTCTGAAAACGTCGACGGACCGGACGATGTAACGTGTAGGCCAATTCCCCTTGCAATTCGTCTCGGGCTTCTTTCAAGGACAACCCTTGGGCCTTGGCATATCGGGCCACGCCGCCTAAAGCGCCGGGCGTGCCGGGATCTGTGTAGGCGGTGACGCCGGAAGCACGGCGGCGGTTCTTCCGCTTCGGCATGTCTTGGTGAGAAGGAGTCGGACGGTCAACTCCAAGAGACTAGGCAGGTCTTTCAGGTACCGTTGTTCCAACGTCTGCCACGTAGCGTACGCTCTCTCGGGTCCCAGAGTTCGCGTCAACCATGTCAGGTACATGACAAAATGAGGCCATTTATAGTCGGCCTCGCGTTTCAAAGCGGCGAACGTCGCCATGGCATCCACCGGTTCTTGGGTGGGCAACCCGTCCCATTGATCGTCTCCTTCGAGACAGGTCATGAGTTCTCGACACACCCAGGTCAAGATCGACCAACGGAGACGTCGTCCGTACTCGCGATAAGGGAGACGTACGATTTGTTCGAGTCCCACCCTCACCACCCGACGACCCAATTCAGCACACGACATCATCATCATCATCATCACTTGTTTTATTTAAACATTTTCACATTTGCTGACTTTTATACACTCCGGAATCGATACGAATCTGATCAAAATTCAAATCAAAAAAACAAGATTTCAGCAATCCTGGTGTGATGGGACGGATCCGTTCCAATCGTCTGCACCATTCTTCCTCCCGTTTCTCCATCCTCTTCTTGAGGTACGCATGATCATCATCCGGCAACGGTCCGAAAATCTTCTTCCTCTCTAGGTCCAGCTGCCACTTCTGCCACTTCTCCTGTTCTTCCCGAGAGATCCGTTGGACCGTATCGTGATCGTAGCCCTCGGCACGCCTCTTGAGAATCGTCTTGCCCCAGGCCAGATCTACCCATTGGAAAAACTTACACGATTCCTCTTGTCGACAGGCTAAGAAGAAACGATCCTTGTTAGGAGAGTCTGGTTTCACCGTCCGCGACAAACGCGCCTTCTCCTGATGGTAGCAATGCCAGTGTCCTCGTCGGACATCCTCATGCAGCTGCGCCTCGATGGCATCGATCCAGGTCTGGATTCGATCGGCACCCATCACAAACAAAGGACACACCCCATCATAATCTCGGCAGTACAGGTACGGAGCCCCATTCTTGGTCAAGCCACCTGTCAACGGTGTGGCATGAAACGGGCACAGCACGTCCTTCGGACCGGTCAATGGAGGTGGCGGCGAGGATCGGGACGACGAGGGTGACACCACGGGTGGTGGTGGTGGTGGTGGTTCAGGAACTGTGGTAGTAGGCTCGAAAGGCACGTCATGGTGCACCCTGCCTTCGGCCAAGGATACCACAAACGGCGGATCTTTCTGTTCGAGGGGCATCGTGGCCATCACCTGTTCGTACGAAGGCAACTCGGGTGGCACGGAGGCCAGCAGAGCATCCAACTCACGAGCCGCTTGATTCAGTTCCTCGTCCTTCTTCTTGATCTCCTCTTTTCGTTTGGTGGCCGCTTTCTCACGCGCTTCCTTGTAAATCTTGGCAGGCGGTTGAGCTGCTTCACGAACGACATCGTCTTTCTTCTTACCTCGTTTGGTCGGTTTTTTACCCAAGCCAGGATACCTAGCAGGAGACACACCTCCGTATTGCCACGACGTACTCATGGTGATCAATGGGATCCGGGCTCGCACGACACCGTCCTTTATAACCCGTAACACGTGTTCCTCTCGTGCCTGGTCTTCACGTGCCTCCCACGTGGACGCTCTCATAAAAATCTGAACTCCTTTCTGGGACTCTCCATTTGTCACAGCATGTCTGATGCGACCACGCAAACAGAAGACGACGATCCCATCACCTTACGACTCCTCAAACGTATAGACGCTCTCCTGGATCGTTACTTGTGCAAGTGTTGTCAGTACGAAAAGAACCGACTCCCTTTGTCAGCCTTAAAGACCTGGAAACCGGATGCTAATGTGTGCTCAGAGTGCAAATACATCTTCGACGATGCTGACGACCCCGACCCAGATGTGCGCAACCACTGGTGGTCCAAACGAGGGTGGTCCACCAAAGACTACTGGTCCTCCGCCGAATCCTCCTCCGAAGACGACGACGAAACACCCCTTGGATGAAGTGTGTCTCGTTCTTGATCTGGAATATTTTTGCAGTGGGCGACAGATCTTACCTAGAGAACTGGGATACTGCGACCATACTGGGACTCATCATGGATCCATCCACTACAAACCTTGTGTGGGATGGCCTCATCTCTCTGCCAAAGATCAACGTACCGCTCATTACGTCTCCAAGTACGTCCATGGTCTTCCCTACTATCCAGGACAAGGCTATCACGTAGCCAGTGAACTCCTGGTCGATGTCCGTCGTCTCTACCAACAATTCAAGACCCCACAACGGACCCTCGTGGCTCACAAAGGAGGCATGGAAGGTCAATGGTTGGATACCTGGCAGATTCCTCGTCTAGACTTGGAACGATGGGGATGTCCCAAGTTCGACGATCTACCCCGTCTCTCCGTCGGGTCGTGCGGACAACATCAGCATCCCTTACAGTTACATTGCCCTCAAGTCGAATGCTACCATTTCGTCCAATGGATGCGGTCTCAGCGACTCTTGTCTTACGACACGCGTTACATCAATCACGAACGCACGCAAAGAATGCTAGCCAGTCAGACACCCAGGACCCCGTTACGTCCTGCCCATTGGAAGACGTTCCCTCTACCCAAGTTGAACTATTTTCTTAAAGAACACAAATGTAACCGCCAATGAAAATAAAACATGTTTTTTAATTCACAATGGTGTCCTCTTAACTTACAAATAATCACTAACCAGGAAACGCCCAGTCACGAAGGTACTTTCGATAATAATACAGTCGTGTCTCTCTATTGGCACGCACCCATTCCGTGAATTCACGATGAGGAAAACGATACACAAACCAACGAATAAAACGTTCACTGCGATGTGCTTGTTCCATCAAATATTCCACAGTGTCACTAAAAAACAAACAAAATGTCAACGTCCCAACAGTCCCTCCAAAGTGGTCAAATCATCATCCGACAAATCTGTAAACTCAAACCTGTCGTCGTCGTCGTCCTCAAACTCGTCGTCCGTGGGATCTGTGTTCAGATTCCAGATGGTCCGGGTCACGGCATCATAGACTTGTTGGACGATGATGTCCTGACGCTCATCGTACCGAGGGTAGTTCTGTTTCTCGTTACCCTCCAGGTAGACCTCCCGACAATGAGGACAGGTCCAATGGCTTCGGGTCAACCACCATGTCAACACACAGCCCACGTGCAAGGTTTGGTGGCAACATCCCATCTCCACCAAAAGGTCTGGTTTGATCTTGGCGCCTTGGATGCCTCCAGGTAGTTGTTTATTGACCTTCTCCAGAAACGCTGTCACATTGTTATCACATTTTGATTCAAAGTCCTCTTCGCCACAGATGACACAGGGGAACTCAGAGGTATCATCGGCATCGAGGAATTGTCCTGCAGGTTTGGCCTTCCCCGCCCAACGGACAACTGCCTTCATTTCTACGTCGTCCACCTCTTTGTCTTTGTCTTTCTGCCGAGTCGAGATGTTAAATATAGGGCCAGCAAATCCCATTGTAGGAACAACGTTGTTGTTGTTGTTGTCGTTGCTTCCGTGACCCCGACCGATGACAACATTCATCACACTGACCATCAATCGACCATTTCTTTCTTGCCTCTGTGCTCGTCGCATATCTCTCGTTACTTCTGCGATGGATAAACAACCTCCCATAGACTTTTCAAAGAACAAAAAAATGATGATCCTTCCAACGCCTCGGTTCTTATAGACCTCTATGGACCTCGTTTTCAAGAAGAGACCTTTCCTGGAGGGGTACCCCCCCATCCCCCCCTCTAAGTCACCTGACCTATCACATGACCCATCAGGGTCTCTTATAAGAGCGCGCGATCCTAAACCTCTTCATTCTGTTTGTGATGCTTCGACAATATGCCACCTGTCACGCGCTTGCAAGCCAGAAGGGCCAGAGAAAGACTCAACCGTATATACCAGATATACCAAGAGAACAAGGACGAGATCCTCAGAAAGACACGGCAACTCGAGCGGAAGAAAGCCGAGCAACGAGAACGAGAGCAGAAACAATTCGAAGCAGAGAACCAATGCGTGATCTGCTTCGAATACCATCTAACGGAGCCCCACAAGCTCGAGCATCTGACGTTTGCAGCCATTTGTCGCCACCTGGGATCCCTGCGCAAACTCCGACACCGATCCACCCCCATGAAGATGTTTTGCTGCAAACAGAGGATGCACGACCGGTGTCTCTACGCGTTCCTGGCCACGCAGTATGGTTATATGAACCAGCACCAAAGGAAGGATTGGCAATGTCCTCACTGTCGGACCAGTCTGCTCGTGGCGGGGAACAAATACTTTCCCCAAATCGCCCAGAACCCAGACGTGGACAGAGTCCGAAGAAACTTGTTCGGAAGTTGACGTGTGCCTCCGATGCATTTGCCAAACATAAGGAAGGTCTTTGCCAAATAGGTACCACACCCGTTCCTTTGCGTTGTCCTTCCTATTGGGACCGCTTTCATGTCACGTTATTTCGAATCCTGTATCTACATCCATTAGCTCGGAGCCGCGCTATGGACGACCCATCCATCATGATTTTATGTTGTTTAGCTTTGTTAAACTTTTTAGTAGGGTAGTAGGTTCTGGATTCCTACACCATTGTTTATTCAAGGGACGAGGTTAGACACCAGGTCTCCTCACACGTTCCCGCTTGTAAATAAGTTTTGTTTGATTAAACCGTTATGATTCGAGAAACCAAACCACTCTGGTCTCCTTCATGTTCCCCCCGGATCTCGGTCCACATTCCAAACATACTTTCTGTTTGACTCCCCCGGTTATGACGTCAAATGGACTTTGACCCCACCGTCTCAACCAATCCTGTTCACGTGTGCACGTGATAATGGCGGACCTAAAAATATCCACCAATCAGAACACGATGCATCTCATTAAAAATCGCTCTCGACCAATCAGATTGCTCCATTCAAAACCGGCCTATATTCCCCCATAGTACTACTCTGGAGTTTTCTCTACCGTTGTGAAATACAGCCTTATTTCGTAATTTCCAAATTCCATATAAAATAGACTTGATCAAGTATAAGATAAGGCAGAGGTTCTTTGCATGAGGAGTGGGGAACTCATAAAAGAAGACAAAAGCGCAATTCGGCCTAAAAGGCGAAGTCAGGAGGCTATTTAGGAGGGGTAAGAAGTGGAACCAAACCAATAGAACGCGCGGGCAGTGTAAAAAACAATGGTCAATAGTTTCATCCCTAGGGCAAGACGCACAGCGGGAGGATCCTATATAACCCCAATCACGAAGGGAGCGACGCACTTTAATCGCACGAAGAGTAATTAATCAGGCTAAGTCGTTTTTGAAGTTTTCGGTGAAATCATCACGGACTAAACGCCAATGACGAGACAGGGAAAAACGCGCAGATACGAAGGGAGACCAAAAAGCTGGAAGAATCGGAATAGTGTAAGCCTTCTTTAGAAAAAGCGGATAAAGGGACTTCGCCGAAAAAATAAAGGTGCGGGGGATATTCACAGACTGAAGGGAGCTCAAAACCGAGACGTAAAAACTAGTGGGCTGGGCAGCGCTGGGCGTCAGATTGTCGCGCAGCGTTGACCACTCAGGCCGCAGGGGCGCCAAGCGGGCACCGCAAAAATACTTGGCAATATAAAAACACTTGTGACACGACTCGCCAAGAACTAAGGCTACGAGGCGTAAAGCCTTTCCCTGACATACAAAGTCTTTCAAACCCAAACCTCCCTCAGACGTAGGGCAAACAATAGTCTTACGGGCCACAGTCTCTAACCTGGCGCCCCACAAAAAAAGGCCAAATCAAACGATTTAACTTGTCATAGACCCATCTGGGAGGATCCAAAACACGACTAACATAGAGAAGTTTGCTTAAACCAAAAATGTTCAAGATCAGAACTTTGCCAATCAAGGATAGAGACCGCGACTTCCACAGGGATAAGGACTTGTCAAGTTTTGACAAACGGGGTTCCCAATTATCGCGATTCACATCAACTGTACCGAAGACAATCCAGAGAATTTTCATTTTTTGCACCCATTTGAGGCCAAGTGACTTGTCATGGCGGTCTTTCCAAGCACTAAGCCACATGGCCTCAGTCTTAGAGACATTCAGCTTTGCTCCGGTGCCTCTCTCATATAAGGATATTGCACGGAAGAGCGAAACAAGAGAGCGGTCATTCTTGACAATTGCTGTTGTATCATCCGCATATTGCCCGACCTTAAACTGGATCCCCCCAGCCCCAGGCAGGAGAAATCATCGATGTCAGGAGAATCTCTAACCTTACAAGCTAAAACCTCTACACACAGGATGTAAAGCATAGGCGACAAAGCGCCGCCCTGCCGTACACCTCGATGCAAAGGGACAGGATTCGAAAGAAAATCATTAACGAGAATACGCATGTAAGCACCATTATAAAGCGTACGAATGCAATTGCAAAAGGAAGGTTCAAAGCCATAATGCTCAAGAAGAGTCATCAGAAAAGACCTATTAACCCGATCGAAGGCCTTCTCCTAGTCCAACGAAACTAGAATCCCCGTTTCCCCAGTGCGGTCAATGTAATCTAAAGTATCACGCAATAGAGCTAAATTAGAAGCGATAGTCCTTCCTGGAACAGAGCAAGTTTGATCAGGGCTGATAGTAGAACTCAAAACCCTAGCTAACCGTAAAGCGAAAGCCTTAGAACAAATTTTATAATCTACATTAAGGAGGGAGATTGGACGCCAGTTCTTCAAGTCCTTACGATCATCCCTCTTGTATACTAGGCGAGTAACACTAAATTTCATAGATTCGCACAATTCGCCATCACTTAAACTTTCATTGAAAACGTCGACTAAAAGGGGGCCAAGCCCCGACCAAAAATTTAAATAAAATTCAACTGTCAAACCGTCTGATCCAGGAGTCTTATTCCTATCAGAGAGGTTAAGGGCCTGTGTAGCTTCATCTAAGGAAAGGAGGCCCTCACAAGATTCTCGATCGGAATCCGACAAACGGTTCGAAACGTGAGAAAGAAGCTCATGTTAAACCTCAAGATCAATCTCCTCCTCAGCGAAGGGGGCAGAATAAAAGCGCTCATGAGCCTCCGTCATCTCAGCAAGAGAGGAGACCTCATCCCCCTCTGGAGTCAAAACTGACGATATTAAGGATTTTCGTGTCGTTGATTTTCTAAATTAAAGAAAAACCTAGTGGGGGCCTCACCTTCCTCCAACCACTTAGCACGACTTCTGATTTTAGAACCCTCTAATTCACTGTCAAAGATATATTTTAAAGAGGCTTCTAACTCTAAGATCTCTGATAAAAATGTCGAAATCCCTGAAGCTAAACGCCGCTTCAGCACGATCAGTCGATTGGTGAGAAGGACTTTATCTCTAGAAAGCTCCTTACGTCTATCACGAGCAAAAGAAATCGAAGTTGACATGAAATCCTTCTTTAACAACTCCCACATTTCCTTAGTCGAAGAAAAAACGTGGCGAAAAGATAGATATGCATCAATCAAATCAGAGATCTCGGAGCAAAAAGCTCTATCCTGGAGGAGGGAATTATTAAACTTCCAAACACCCGGCCCAGATCTAGCTGGATCTGTCAGATCAAGCTCTAGAACAACAAAATCATGGTCAGAATAAACACATGGGAGGATGCTACACTCACTAATCGAATCGCAAAGAACACGGGAGACAAAAAATTTGTCTAATCTGCTTGCAATACTGAAATCGTGGTTAAACCACGTGAACTGACGCTCTCTAGGATGTTTGAAACGCCATGCATCTCTAATACTACAAGATGATTTGAAATCGGGTAAACCCGAATCGACAGAAATGTTACCTCCCATTTTGTCTAAACTGGAATCGTAACAGTTGAAATCTCCCGCTAAAACAAGCCGAGAGTTGGGAAAAAAATATGCATGAGCCGACCGAAGAAAAGTTCTTCTCTCAGCTGGAATCGTAGGCACATAAAAATTAACAAGGTTGACATTAATGTCACCAAAACTGATAAAAGACTGAGGACACGCTCCTCTGAGTCCCTTTGCCAAACTGATAGTCTATCTCGAAAACGGTCAGAACACAAAATCGCAACGCCCCCTCTTCTTCCAAACGCCGGGGCCCAAAAGCTAGGGCCGCGCCAGCGGGAAGAAAAGGAGGACTGGATAGTCACATTAGAAACCATAGTCTCTTGAATACAGCAAAAATCAAGATTCGCGCTATAAAAATAATCAGTGATCGAAATAAACTTCCTATCGCTCAAGCCTCTGACATTGATCGTGCAGCACCTGAAGGCAAAGGGCCTAAGTGGGCTCAAACAAATCTACATCAAAATCCTGACCTCCCGAGGCATCCCGATCCGGCCGAGGGCGCTTTCTCCGAAAAGGAAGCACACCAGCAGGCGGGGATACCTCGATGGCAGAAGCGCTATCTAGACCCACCTGTTCACTTGCTGCTACCACAGGTTCTTCTGAAATGTCATTGGGATCATCAGCATCATCTAGAGCATCACAACGCAAGACAGGAGCATCCGGCGGCGTAACAGAAGGAACTTCCGGATCCGCAGAGAGGGAAGCACTCATAGAAGCAACATCACTATCATCATTATCATTCACAGCAGTATCACCATTATCATCATCACCATTATCATCATCATCATCATCATCATCATCATCAGTATCAGAAAGCGTCTCTCCAGCACGAGCATTCTCTCCAACAGAAGGGTCAACAGTGTCACGGTAGGAGTGCGGGCGCTGGAACCAGGAGAAAGGACAGTCAATGGCCACGTGATCATGTTCCTTACAAATACAACACTTCATCGAATCAGGGCAGGATCTGGAGACATGACCGATGGAATCACAGTTGAAACAGACCAGGTTTTGGCAATCTTTGGCCAGATGATCAAGGCCATTACATCGGCGGCAGGTCTTTGGCTGGTTGTCATACTGGACACGGAGGAGGAACTTCCCGAAGCGGAGATAACAAGGGATAGGGGAAGTTATATCCATACGGTAATGGCGCATGCCATTGAAGACATTGGGAAAACTCTGAACCCTTCCACGGCGGGAAGAGTAGATACGGCCATACTTCTTCAGACGATGGTCCAGAGCTGTGTCCGGTAACTCGTATGGGGCGTCATACACAGTCACAAATACAACCTTAGCTCGAGCCGGATGAGGAACGGTGGTACGATTAGCCACAATAAAGGAGGACTTACTCACAAAAAGGTCGCGAAATTCAGAGTTGGAGAAGGAGATGTGAACTGTACCATTGGGTGCCCGTTGGAGGCAACGAACTGCCGAGGCTGGGATGCCATCACGGATTAAGCTATCAAAGATCTGCTTTGAGGTAACAGTTGTATCCTCTAAGGTAAAAAAGGCAGTGCAAGGTCGATCCGGAATGACATTGTGCGGGTGGAAGTGATCTTTCTCAAAACGAGAGAGGAAAGATCGCGTGACAAATGGACGGGCAGCAGTGGATCCGCCGTTGAGGCTACGGCGGTCTCCGGTAACAGCCGCTGCGTAAGAAACATTCATCGGTGAACTTCCAAGATACGATGGACTACTATTAAAAGCAGAGGGGTGAGACAAGACCACACCAGGATCGCAGGAAGAAGCAGATGGTAAGGCAGAAGAGGGATTCACTTCCATATGGGCGTCCTCATTCGTCGAGAGACCAGCTTCTCCGGAGAGCGGAAACGACGCTGAGACTGGACTATATAAATCTTCAGAAGCATTAGCCCAAGAACGCGGAACATCAGGATTACCAAGATCAGACATGATGTAATGGAACGTGCAGGAACGTGCAGAACCACGAGGGGAAAGGCCGCAACGACCCCCCTTGGGCACCAATTTGGACAGGAGAAAATCGACTCACAAACCGATAGAGCTCCGCCCTGGGATAGCCCAACTACAAACTGACAAAAGGCCTGGGCCTCATCAGTGCAGTGCTGATGTCTGGGATGGAGGTTAAGCTTATAAAGCCACCCCGAATGTCCCACACATGTGGTACATCTAAGCCATGCCAGAGTGCTCAAACTAGCGAGCTAGTGAGCATGCGCAATTGCTAGCGGCAATGACTCCCAGTAGAGTGCTCAATTTGGACATGAAAGCAAAAGTTTTGTAATGCCAAAGAGCTATATTTAACTGCAGACAGTACTGTTTCGGCCTTCTGGGCCTCATCATATATATATATATATACATATATATATATATATATAACTAACTGCATATATATATATATATATATATATATATATATATATATATATATATATATATGATTACCACAATAAATGATTTACCACAATATACATTTAATATTAAACTCCTCATGAGTGAGGCAACTCACGAAACAGCGTTGTCGAGATGCAACATCTAGTCTTGTTTTAACTTTTCAACCAAATCATTTATTTCTGCTCTATCTAAGGATATCGAGCACTCTATGCAGACAAGTCGATTTCCTGTCTACTTATGTGCCGTGAGTGGGAATCGAACCCGGGTCCCCCTGGTTACTAGTCGGGTGTGCTAACCACTGCACCATCACGACAACGCTGCTGGCAACAGAGCAATCAGTGAAGATAATTGTTAGCCACGGGGTTCCCCGGCAATGCTTTAACATTCAGGAACAGGACTACACCGGATCACCCGGAGGTGATTCACAGATATATATATATATATCATTTGCAAACGTGCGCACAAATGTGCTCAAACAACGCAAAAAGACTAATGTTATAAAAGATAAAATCTTTACTAAAAAATACCAGAAAATATGTAATCTTTATTAAAAGTTAACCGGCCAACTAAATGACCAAAAACCTAAAACTATGTTTAAAAAAATCGTTCTTTCTGGGCAAAATATCAAAAAAGGCCCAAGTTAAATACTATCCTACAAATCTATACCATAATAATGCATCAAATAAATATATTTAAAATTATCATATTAATTAAGTAGTTTTAGCTATCGGTAGTGTCTCTATTAAATTAACCAAATGGAACGGCCTAATATGGACTTAAAAGGGAACGTGGTCTCTAGCACATTGCACTATTGTAGCTAAATCGAGGATGAGCTATCCATCCACTACACGCTATGTAAGCACCCCAGAAATGTATTCATCAATAAGTGGTTTTCACTTTTCATCGCCACCATGCATATGTCGGTGGACGAATACGAAAGATCGTCCACCAGCCGTTGTACATGACGTCATTTTTTGTCTTTTGAGACTAGTTGCAACCCATGTATTCTTACTTTTTAAGCATTAACTTTTAAGCAGTTCAAATATCATATTTTCACAGATATTTGCTTCGTCTTAGGCTCAACCTGAAAATTCTATTTTCAAGAACAATTTATCGTCTTTCACAGCTGGAGGACCAAAAAACTTCTCAATTGGAGCGAATTTTGCAAAGCCATACCCGGTGCAGGAAATTGCATTACGAGGCTTTTGGAAGGCTGACAGATGTGGCATCGCTTTCATCACCCGACTGATTTCGTCGCGACCTCCGGGACCACTCTGATCTAGGACGCTAACAGTGATTGTACCACAAAAGGGCCAAACTAGGAGACTGTCGTACTCTCCTTGTATCATATGAATGAAAAGAGCCACGTGGGTGCCTCTTCCACTGCCAACGCCCCTGGGGTAAATTCTTATGCCCACCATCCTTCCTTGCGGATAATTGCACAGTGCATCAGTAAAGATTGGTGTTTGGTTCTCCTTATGTTGAGAAATCTCGGTTATTGAGAAAGTAAAATTGGTGGCATTTGGACATCCCCATTTCAGATAAGCTGTGCGAGGAATGGACCTATCAATAAATTTTCCAGGATTAGTAAAAAGTCACCAAAAACAATCCTATTGAGATGCATTTCTCGATGATACCCTGGGGGGAAGGCGGGGCTTATGCTCCTAATAGACTTTGCCCAGCGTTTTTAGTGAAAACGTGGATTTGTCTGAGGTTGTCACGTCTCGCGAGCTCACAAACCTGGACTAGTTGTTCAAAATGGCGGATAACGCCTTTCACCGGATAAGTCACTATCCATTGGATATGGCAATTGGTTTCGGCATGCCTTATTAACTGACAAGGGATTTATCTGGCGGACTGCGCTGGGGCCTGGTGTTTAACGACGGTCTTTCCCTTCAGATTGGAGTAGCACAAGTTGGGTTTGGAGAGAGAGCGCGCCATATTCAGCGCAGAAAATACGATACGATATGCTAACTTTATTTAGAGAGGGAGACGCAATTTGCCTTTTACAGTTTTCCAACTTGCCGCCCTCTACCTATACCACGGAGGAGAAACCACAATACAGGGAAATCCAAGCAAATAGAGTGTAGGTTAATTCTTTTGCGTCCCACAGGGTTATGAACATTGAAGGGTTGTCAGATGGGGCCTACGGTTTCCCGTTCTTATCAGAGAAGATTAGAGAGTCTAATCCTTTGCAGATGTCATTACAAAGGCTGCACTTTCTCCTCAGTTATTTAAAGTCCCTGGGTGTTGGCCCGGCCGGGTTTTGATCCCTCGTAAAGAAGTGCATGGCATGCAGAACTTTAACATGTTCCACCCAAAATGCGGTCGACGTCATCGTTGTATTCACTCCCTAATTAAACTGTAATGGGCCCTTTGCAGATGGCGATCACGCCGTACAAAAACCCGACACCATACTGAAAAGCAAATTGCGGTCTGCGACATCTCAAACGAAGACAATTATGATTTAAATTAAGTTGCTTTGTGTTAGGTGCCCCAGTGCGCAATTTGTTCTCTGGTATGGCGGTTTTTGTGCTATGTGATCGCCAGCTGTAAAAGGGCCCATTGTGTCAATTCTGTAATAGATCATTACCATTGAGAAGGCCTGTACAACTTTTCAAACTTTTACAAACCTAAATATACCACGCAGATCAATATAGAAAGCATGTGATAAATACCACTTATTAACCTCGTCCGTTCGGTCATTACAGGGAAATCTCAGACCGACATATCAAGGCCGAGGTCTGAGATTTCCTGTAATGACCGAACGGACGAGGTTAATAAGTTATTTATTATATGGCTTCTTTTTTTTTTTTGCTCAGTTTTTGGCCTGTTCTTCTTCCTTTGGATAATAAAACTCGCTCTCTTCGTTGCTTGCTCATACTAAAGAAATATCTGTATACTAGTTTTTCTTTCAGTTATTATAAATATAGTTGTACTTTGTTCATATTTTTTGTTGTTTTCGCCCACGCGCTCGTAGCTTTTACTCTCAACTCAAAAGGGCCGTCGAGCCGAGAAAAATTTTCATGATGCCCAGTTATTACAAGGAAATCTTCCCCGCTCAGCAGCCAATCAGAACGCACGTACTATTGTAGCCATATAATAATAAACAGCTATTCAACGAAATGGAAGTGACTATAGCGGTGGATATTAACTGAGTCTTGAGGCGGCCACCGACACTGAGGTGAATACTGAGGTTTTTCAGTCAGGAGGTAATCAAGGGAAGCCTCTATCTTCCATACTTGGCCTAGGAGGCAACCCTTTCCCGAGTAGATTTATTTATAGAACGCGTCTCTTAGGAGATTCAGCACGCCTATTGTGTTAAAAGCCAATCAAAACAGAGCCTAGCCATCTCAACTTCAAGGAAAATATGACACCTCTCTCGAGAAAAACCTGTTCCTAGAAGACAAATTTACTCGGGAAAAGGTTGACTCAAGGAATTAGTGGAGACGGAGGCTCCCCTTGATGAACTCCTGTTCTAGTATATACTAAAACAATGATATAATATTGCAGAAAAAGACGATTTCAACTCATTTATTTCTGCAACGATGACAATATTTTCGGTCGCAAATCCCGCGCGAGTTCCTCGGAGATCAATAGCAAAGGATGTTTGAAGTTCTAGTAGCCAATCAGAGCGCACCTTCAACGCTATCCACTGTCTTAATATGTATATACCAGCTGGTCATAATTCGGGCTTGTCACTTGCCTCCTTATTATCGAATTCCAAATACGTATCTCTCCCGCGGTGCATGTATGCTCCGATGCTCTTTCAGTATCCCCAACAGAAGAAACTAAGTTCACTGCCATAACCTGTTGATCATGCAGAGTTGTCTGCCCCCTGAATTTGAAACAAAACAACGGGCAGTTAACATCAGAAGACTGAATTTTGCTTTAATCAATTCGTCATCAGGCATATCTTTGAATGAGGAGTGCTTAAAGAAGTTTTCAAATGACTGTCAAAAGTAATTACGCGATTGCAATTGCTGCACTTAGTGATTGGTGTAAACATCTCACGCTAGTTTATCAACCAATGAGAAGGAAAACCACTGCGCGACTTGAAAGAGCGATATTTTCCCGCGCTTTGAGCAAATTACAATTACATGGAATTGCTACGAATTTGGATTGGTTCATTGCGCTGCTTGCATCTGCTGTGATTGGTCAAAGTCTTTACCTTTGTGTCTGTTTTAAGACACTCAATTGAAAACCACCGCTGTAGTTAGTCCATGCAGAAAACTATGGGTATCCATCCAAGCCAAAATTTAAACTTGTTGTTCTTAAATCCAAACCTTCAATTCAAGCATTCCATCTCGCAATTTAAACTTGCATTTATTAAATTCAAACATTCAGTTTGTCAATTCAAACATTCAATTCGTCAATCACACATGCAATTCCGAATTGAATGTTTGACTAACGAACTAAATGTTTGAACTTCCGAATTGAATGACGAATTGAAACTTTTAGTTGCCGAATTAAGTGTTTGAATTGATGAAATGAATGTCTAAATTGTCGAATCGAATGTTTGAATTGCCGAATTGAATGTTTGAAACGACCAATTGAGTGTTTGAGTTGACAAATTAAATAAACAAAAGAAAAGAAAGTGAACATAACAATACCTAATCAACAAGGCCTAATCAGAATAACAATTGTCCTTTTGTCTTCCGCCATTTTGATGCGGTATATGAAAGTCTACCCAAGGTTTGGATTTAAGAACCACAAGTTTGAATTTTGGCGGGGATGGAGACCCATACCCATGTTATCAAAAGGGACACATTTTTATGAACAATAGTTCCCAAATCGCACATAAAGAACTAAATTGTTCCGCTCGGAATTCGGAACTCGGCAATTTTCACGATGGCGTCATTTGACTACAATTACCACAATTCAGTTTGTTTTTCTTTTCATACTTAAAGCTTGTATTCCCAGTGGGGTAAAAATAACAATATCTCTAATTAACACGAAAAAAGCGAAACCTGAAGGATTCTGGTACTCGTAGTCAAATGACGTCATCATGCAAATGTCCTATTGGTTGCCATGTGATAGAAAGGAACACATTTTTAGGAACAATAGATCTCAAATCATCCATTAAGGTCCAATTTGTTCCACGTACTTGGGATCCGGAACTCTGAAAAATTGGTTCCCATGTTATGGAAAGGAACATTTTTTTTAGGAACATTACACTTTTTGCTGTTCATTTAGGAAAAATATACATTCATTTACGTCAACAGTTGAAACTATACGGCAAATATACGTTCATTAGCACTTCCATGGACTTCATTAAGGCGACTGACGAACTTTCAATAATGCTATTTGCATATGGATTAACATTCAATAGGATCATCGGGTGAACAATTGTACATTTGGACAATCAACGAGAACAAATGTACTTTCAATCTCGCGCAATGGTTAATCATTAACACCAATAGAAGATCAATTGCATAGTATGACAATCAATGGCGTATTTAGGGACATATAATAATGCAACTTGCATAGAGACGCACAATCAATTGCACCTTCACACAATCGTTTATTCGTAATCGTCAATCATTAACGTTCCCAAGTCATCCACTAAGGTCCAATTTGTTCCGCTCGAGATTGGGAATTCGGAACAATTGGTTCCCTTTTTAACAATAAAGGACCATTTTGTTCCGTATCTTCATAAAAGCACCTTCCCATGTTATCCAAAGGAACACATTTTTAGAAACAATAGTTCCCAAACCAACCATTATAAGGACCGATTTGTTCCCCTCGGGATTCCGAACTCGGAACAATTGGTTCCTCTTCTTCCAACAGATGACCATTTTGTTCTAAGTAGTATCAAAGCACGTCCCGATTCCGTCAAAGGGAACACGAGGAACAATTTGTACTCGCTTTTCAAGAGGGGACCGTTCCAGAGGCAAGAAAAGAAACAGCTCTGAAAAACAAAATGTGCTCAAAAACATCGTTAGTTAAAAAGAAACAAGCCAAAAAGCGACTAAAAGATCACTTTGGAGAACACAATCAAATGCGGAAATTTTGCTGGACGAAATGAAACGCTCACATGGAAAAAGGAAACAAAATTGAAATTTGGGGAATGATGGACAAAAGGACGTTACTCGGGTGCAACTTAAGTAATTAATTATTCCTTTAATCGGCCTTGAGAGCAATCAAAATATCGAGAGATTTCTAAAGATCCTTTGAATGACACAACCTAATAGAAAAGCTGTTAGGTGTGTTGATTTTGAAGTGATCCCAAATTCGAATGTAACTGAAACGTTTTGAGGGAAAACAAGAAACCTCTTCGTAGAGTTAAGGAGGGTGCACAGCTTGCTTCGTTCGCCCGGCTTTTCTTCCAAGAAGATATATAACACAGTGTCGCTACTTCTGTCTCTAGGGGCTAATGTTTTTGCTTCAAATTAACATTCTTTCTAAGTCTAAGATGATGTCCTGGTACATCAGCCGTGCAGACGTATTTCCTGACTGAATAGAGCAACACGTAACCTATGATCATAAGTAAACAAAATTCAGACTCCCAGTTAGATAACAGTATCACTCATGTAACTACTCTTTCTGATTCTTGGGCCCTCGATATCTATCACGGTCAGGTATACGGAATTCAACGTCAATGGCATTCAGGTCATTCAGAGGGGCCCCATTTGAAAACTTTAAGTTGATACTTGCGCAATATAAATGAATAAAGTTGAAGATTTGTTTTTCCCCGGCCCGTTTATTAAAATTTCAATGTTCGCCAAAAAACAACTTGAAAGTTACAAAGTGTACGAAATAGCTGAAACCCCGACATTTAGCTTTCGAAATACCCGCTATTTGACTGTAGCACGTGGCCAAAATCATTACATGATATGGCCTTGTGACATCACAAGCCTTATCTTCACTCACAAGCAATATACCGGAAATGGGAAAGAAATCGTTGGGCGTGAGACTTCGCTGACTTGTAGTCAACTTGTAGAAACGTACACAGAAGAAATATCGATTTCCTTTGGATCCAGTTAACATTTAATTACTATTTTTCCTTTGTTACGAGTCAATCGCGCCAAGCGTGCTCAGGGCTGAACTTAAAGATTAACAATAATCGCACATCAACTTTTCGGGACTTCTATTTTAATACAATAACAAATTTGTGAAACAATATACCTAATGATGTTAGGCAGGCTGAGTCTATCGCCTCTTTTAAGCGTAAACGTAAAGTGGTAGTATGAGTGTATCACATAGAATTCCATGAAAGAACAAAAACGCCATTTACCGTTTGCAAATATCTTCATTAGTTCCGAAGATATTTAAGTTTTAAAAATATCCAAATGAGATGAATGATGACGTCATACACTAAAACCCAGTATTATATTGAGAATATTAATAGAGCTACCTTGGTCAATCTGCAGAGCGGACCATTGAAACTTGGTAGTCTAATAGTTCTACAGGAAACACACCTATGGCTATAAAAAATTATGTTCCCATGACAACTCACTCTTTTCCAGTCCCCACCCACTTGATATAATGATAATGATAATAATAATAATAATAATAATAATAATAATAATAATAATAATAATAACAACAATACTTTAATAGGATCTTCCGTCCTGGTTTTTCAGATACTATTTACAAAAAATGTTTGATGAAATGACTGATATTAAAATTATGATGAATTTTATAACAATGGTATAAAAGTCCCTAAGATATGCTGGAGTCCTTAAGGAGGAGTTCAACAATTGGCTTTTCAAAGTCTTTTTGAAGCTACGAAGGTTTGTGCTTTCTCTGACATCAGCGTTCAGGTTGTTCCAAATTTTTGCGCCTCTATAAGCAAAGGTACGTTGACCTGCTGCTGTTCTAAAGACTGGTATTTGTATAGTGTTTGCTTACCGTGTGTTACGGGTGTGGATTTTTGAACGATTTGTGAATGTTAGCAGCCCGTTTGGTTTCCTGTTTGGCGTATAGACAGCGAACTGTTTCAGTCTTCGTGGCGAAGTTTCGTTTTTGATTGGCTGTGATGATATTGAATAGCCACAAAACAAAGTTCACTGGTTGCCGCAGGGTCATACATTACTACGTTTATTTATAACGTATACTTATTGTGGTTACGCCTGAACGTTTGGCATCAATTTTGGCCCCAGTTAAATTTCTGATCTGTTGAAGTATTCTAGAACCTTATTTGTGCTAAATTAAATGTCGAAAGTGTGCTAGCGTAACGTCTAAATTGCTTATTATGACATTTTTTTATTCTCTCAGGCGTATAGTTTCAATTCATTTCAACTAATTTCAGTCAAGTTAAATGAGCACCAGAGAGCGAGCGAACTTGACTTTAAAGAGAGACT
>NC_090875.1:38794206-38824206 GCF_036669935.1 Montipora foliosa
CAAAAACTTGTGTCGTGATTTGTGCTGATAGAAACGAAAGACTAATTCGAAAGATTAGCAAGTAAGGGAAAGCTTCGAATCGTCAAGAAAGTCAATTGATTTCACTCATGAAAGATCAGGTAGGCTTTAGGTGTAGGAGACGTACTACACCGGAATTAAAAGATACATCTTAGTGAAACTTAAGGCTTACCATTTAGCCATGCAATGACTCTCGTCGATGAATACACATGCAGTTTAAAATTTTTTGTTCCATTCGACTAAAAATGTGTCGATAGTCGTTGAGAATCGCCTCGGGACTTCCAAACACCAGTTTACACTTAAGATTTTAAATGTGTTGTCTTCTACATAGCGACCGGCTAGAAACCAAATCTTTCATGAGTGAAATCAGTGGAAGAATTACAAAGACGATAGCATTGCCACCCGCTCCAAGTAAACGACCAAAAGCGTGCGGGACCAGTTCAAAGGTCAGACTTTTCCCAGCTCCGGTTGGAGAAGACACAAACAGATCTATGCAAGACAGATATTCGTGAATTGTTTTCTTCTGATGGTCGCGTAATTGGGAATATCCGTTGGCCTTAGTAGCATGTTTGAAAATCACGCTTCACAGCGTGTGGCAAATTTTGATTGACAACTCTTTCCCCTGGGGTCCACGAGGAGTACTCTGATTGGCCTAGCTCAGCGACCCGTTTTTGGGTCGCTAAATTGGCGCCAATCAAGTATGAAAAGTCCTTCGTTCCGCGCGTATCTAGACGAAGGACTTTTCGAAAGTCTAAGTGTAAAGAGGCAGGCATTATTTCCGTACGGCGAACCGTATGCTGGGTACTTTTTTACTTCAATCTTTATTTGCGGTCCGTGAAGTAATTACAGCGCTGAGACCGACGATCGACTCATTCGTATGTGACAGTCAAATTTAATGTGTCATCAATGTCAAAACGACCGTAAATTCGAAGGTTGAGACAAAAGCTTAAAATTATTAGACTCGTCTTCACCAGAAAAGACAAATTATCCGAAGGAGACAAATCACCCAAATTATTCAACGTAATTTGTCTTCCGAGTTCGCAACACCTAATTGAAAAGATATCCATTATAATTTTCGATAATTTTGGCTGATTGTTTTAAAATGAAGTTCATAAAAATCGGATTCTCCAGTGAGAATTCTACATGTTACGAGTCGCCAACAATATAGTAATGTGCCTTTTATATTTGAAGTTACAGACAAAATATAGAAGTAGTCCTAACTAGACAATTTAAGCAATTGTCTCTTTATAGATACCTGGAAAACTCAGGCCGCAGGCAGCTTCAACGAGATTTATTTTGGAGACCTTATCTTTTCACCCGGACATCCCCGGGGCTGAAGGTCGGATCCGATACTTTCATTCCCCTTGGTATTATTGTCCCGGGAAAGAGGTGGGCGGGGGGAATACTCCTCCGACGATATTGGTATGAAGATCTTTATTTCACGGTTTGCACGTACACTTGTTATAAGAACGTGCAATGTTTCACCAAAAGCTGAATGTTGCCATATTTTTGTGATTAGATCCTGTTGTTACTAAATGAGAGTTGTAGGCGACGTAAGGGGTTATATTATGATAATCACTTTATTCTTAAATTACCTTCAGAACCTTGAAACTTAAAGTCTCAAGGTTATTTAGCCGAGCATGGGTGTTCTACTAATTGGAGAGAGTTCAAATCAACTAAAATCAGAATCAATCAATCAAATCAAATGTTGGTTTTTTGAGGAGAGGGGAAAACCGGAGTACCCGGGGAAAAACCTCTCGGAGCAGTTTCAACCCACATATTGCGTCGAATCCGGGAATTGATCCAGGGCTGCACTGGTGGAAGACGAGTGCTCTCACCACTATGCCAGCACTGCTCCCTGCTTATGTGATTTATTCCCCTCGTGCGTACTCGGGCAACGAGGGGAATAAGTCATATAACCCCGAGCGGAAGGCTTATATCTGGCCTACTTTTACTTTGGCGAGGATTCCTCAACGGACCCAGAAAAACATTGATCAAATAATGTATTTATTGTTCATTTTGTTCAACTTGTTTTTCCTTAACAAGTAAAGAAGGTGTCGGTGCTAACGAGGCACATAATGTTTTTTATTTGATGTTGACCAAATATTACCGACTATTCAATATTCATTTCTGTAACGCAAGGGATTTGGCATTATTCAAGTTTTGAAGTTTTAAGTTCCAGTTAGTTGTTTGTAGTCTGCAGCTACAAGCTGAGCGATGTCGAGCCATTCTGAGCCGGGAGTGTTCGGACTTAAAGCAGTTTTGGAGGCAGTATTGTGGAAATTGATACAGCCGAAAAATTGTTGTCGGTGGATAAATAGAGGATATTACATGGCCGCGCGGGGATACGAATTTTATCTTCGAGTGCTGAAAGTATCTCTTACGAGTGAGCGAAGCGAACGAGTGAGAGATACTTTCAGCACGAGAAGATAAAATTTGTATCCCCAAGCGGCCATGTAATGTTCTGTTTATTATATAGATATTGATGAAATGTCTAGATTTAAAACAACTTGTTTTATTCATTTGCGAAATGATGAAAAAGTGTTCACCAACCACTAAAACACGCATGTCGTGTAACATGAAACAAGATATGAAAGTTATGAAAAACAAATCATGATAATGTAAAATTTGCAATAAAAATGTTAATGTAGTAGAGAAGAATTATATTAAAGCACAAAAGCATCGTACAATGAAGAGGAAGCTCGCGTTTTATTGGCTAATCGTGTTCGTTACCATGACGACAGCTATATCCTCACATGTGAAAGATAAAAATGATACGTTCACTGCGCGCGGTGAAGATATGATTTTTTAGCAAAAGGAGAAATCCTGGTATTTCATCAGTATCTATATAATAAAAGAGCAAACAACATGCAAAAGGAAGAGTGCCGGTCCAATATCTTGAATGAACAAGAAATGATTCGTTTGTGATGCCAGGGTAAACGGAGACGATGGAAACTGGAACCTTTAATTTCTGATTTGCAAGGATTCATGTGTCAGTGTGCAAGGGGGTTATACCAGCTTTTCAGATAGTTAATAACGGGATTATGAGATATATTCCCCTCCAAGAGCTCAAGTCCCTGTGAAAAAAACAAAGGAATTCGAACCAAAGTAAAATCGATATTTAATAAATGGCCATTTTTATACTACAGACGCATAATTCGACTGGGACTGACTTGGGCAAAATTTTTCTGCGTCTTTTGAGGAGGCTCAAACCAATTTTGACACTTTCAACAAACTGTACTGTTTGGAAGGATGCTTAACAAGATGGACATATTAACGTGACGTAACGGGTTCCCATGGAAACCAAAGAGCCATCTTTAAAACAACAAATAATTAACAAAACATTAGCTAAGTGTTAACGAAAATAACAACTTTAGCGAAAATAACAAATCAAGCAAGCGATACCAGCAAGAATAACAATTCTTCAAGGCAGACCAGGGAAGGGGGCCCCACAAATATAAGGAAAATAACAAATTTAGCGAAAAAGTCAAATCAAGCAAGCGAGAGACACAAAAATAGCAATTGTTTAAGACCGACAAGGGAAGGAGGCCCACAAATACGAGATTTGTCATTTTCCTAGCCTAATATATTTTTGTATTAATAAAGTACTCACATGCAAACGGGAAGGGATTATGGCTGTCCTATCTTACCTTAAGATTCATTCGCAATGATTCTCCGATTTTCGGTATTTTTGTTACATTTGTGAAGCCCCTTTCCCTTCTCAGTCTTTCCGTGATTTGTTATATTTGCCAGTGACGCTTCGTTGATTTGTTGTTATTGTTATTTTTGCTGTAATTGTTATTTTCGTTATGCTTTTCGCACAATTGTTATATCTGTTATTCTTGTGATTGTGTTCATTTCTGGACATAAGTGATTTTTTATTGCTGGAGAGTGATAAACACGCTAGGATAAAACTTTTTGCAGAGTTTAAAAAAATGTTCTGGTGCAGATTCATAGCCACCTTCGCAATTGAAAAAAAATTAAGGTGGCTCGAGCCGCTCCAGAGAATTTATTTTAAACGTTGCAGAGAGTTTCGTCTTAGACTGCTAATCACTTTTCGGCAATAAAAAATGTGGATCACCAAGTTCCTTTTTGAGACATAAGCGCTTGAACACAAAATAAAGGGCGTTTTCAAATTGTTGTTTTGTTGTCATGGTTTTTTTATTACGTCACATCAATATGCGCATCTTATTAAGCAATTATTGGTGTTTCATATGGTACCATAACATTACCATTAAGTGAAACAGTGTTGTAGAGTTTATATTTCTAACACATTCCATCCAAATTATTGAAACCCGTTTAAGCCACCTTAAGTTCGTTTGGTATAAAGTCGGGCACAAGACGCACAACGCGTCTCTATAAACTATTCACTTTAGCACGTGTTCGAAGAAGCCAGAGGCAATATTCCTTATGGAATGCGTATTATGCTCGTCTTTATACCAGGCGAACTTAACAGACGCAGAAAAAATGTCTGCCTAAGTTCGTCCCAGACGGATTATGCGTCTTACTTTGCACTAGATGGATAACATGAGAGACGCATAATTCGTCTGGAAAAGTAACTATGATCCTCTAGTATAAATACGGTCAGTAAGAATGACGACATTTTAAATGACAATAAACATGTTCTCAAGCGTCACTTGTTTATATATACGGTATTTTTTAGATTACGAGTCTCGGACTAGGGCCCGGGCCCCGACCGTGTTTTGGCTCTAATTTTCAATGGAAACATTAATTCATCTGATTCATTGGCCATGTACCAAGAACGGAAGCTGTATCAGCGATATTTGCCACCTATTCCTTGTGCCCGAGGGAAAAAGCACCCTCTGATCTCTTTTTAGATCAGTCATTTGTTCAGAAATATCGTGTTGAGAGACGACATTTGGCGAGAAGAATGTGAGACACGTTGTTCTCGTCAGAATAGCCTTCTCACAGGCTTCCAGTAAGCAAAACATATCACTCTTCCTCAGTTAATGATACATCATTGTTTTGCTGTTAATTTTGGTCAATGTGTTGGAGAGTTTAGCCTTGGATAACGCCGTTCTTCGTTCGGTGAATGATGATGAAGATTGCTGATTCCGTCCACCCCGGAACCATCAATAAAATGTTGGGTTGCAATCAGTAGCAAATAACAATTGTTTAATTCCAACATTTCCAGATATATTCTCGCATTCTCGTTATGTCGCTCATAATAGACAAATCGCTTTTTCACCTCACTTCACTGCCTTCAGTTGATATTCCTTTCAATATATCAGAGAGTGAAATTTCTAAAATTTCTTTTTCCAACCGAAAAATCGGTTTTGTTAGGCATTAGTTTCAGACCCTTCTCTGCCGGAACGTTTCGATTATTCATTTATTTCGGGCTTCTAGCACTTCAGTATTCTGTTTCCTATCAGTAACATCATAAAAAAATTATTTTAACAATCGTTCATTGACAAGAAGTGAAAATGAAGCGACAAAGTACGTATGTTGTTTTCAGTGGACTATTGATTGACGAAGCTCCAACCGGATCTTAGTGCTCCTTTCATTTTAAACTGAAAACTGCACGATAAGTTAACCATTGCTTATTTTGAAGCTCAATCATTTTGAGAGGGCGACTTAATTCGCAAATTTATCTGCGGCTTGGATGGTTTTTATCCTAAAGCAAAGTCACTCCCGCACATTTCGTTCGTTTTCATGCCTCTTTCCTAAGGGCGCGTTCGATTGACCCTATTCCGGAATAAGAATATGTGGGGTGATGATTAAAACGGTATGTCTGGCACGTTTCGGAGCAGCAAGGATAAGAAAAATATGTTTAAAATAGCATTTTAGCAGGTGTTTGGCAATTTTAATGTAAATCTCCGAAAAAAACGAAGGATTTTGGTGAAAATAACCAACTGCCTAAGCTGTTGGGAAAACCGACGACTAAGCTTAATGAGGAAAATAACTGTTTTAAAGAGCCTGATTGCCTCTCAAATTGTCTATATCCTGTCGACCTTGCCAACAGAGCCTATATTTTAAATGAAATTAATAAAGATTTCTTCAATTTTTTTTATGGAATGGAAAGGGCGACAAGATTAAACGGGACATAATGATAGGGGACTACTCTCAAGGGGGCCTAAGGATGATTGACATACAATCTTTTAACAAAGCACTTAAAAACCATGTGGGTCAGTAAATATCTTGATGAGTCAAACTTAGGTAAATGGAAACTTTTTTTTTGACAACGAGTTAAAAAATTACCGTGGTACTGCTGTTTTCAAAGGCAATCTTAAAAAAGAAGATTTACCCAAAATTAAAGGATTATCGGATGTCTTTATAAAAGAAATTTTGCAAATTTGGTCTGAGACCAATTATGGAGATAACCTAAATTCTATTGAACACTCTCTCTCAATGAGCTTGTGGCATAATTCTCTAATAGGAATTGAAAACAGGCCAGTGTACTATAAAGAATGGTATGTTAAAGGTATTTCAAAGGTTTCACATCTAATGAAGGATGCAAACACTTTCCTTTCTTTTTATGAATTCACTGAACGATACAGCATTAAAACAAACTTTCTCAGTTTCAATGGTTTGATTTCTTATTTAAAATCTCTCCGGGAGAGATATAAAGTTAGTGTGCATATTAGGGACAGCAATTATCAAAGCTTCGTTGAAACTTTATTAAAGGCCAAAAAGCCTAATAGAATAGTATACAACTTTAAAAACTGATTACTGTGAAACAACAACGCCCAGCTCAAAGTCAAGAAAAATGGGTGCTGGACAAACACAAAATATACAAATATACCTCTACTTCCTACTTGCCAGATATTTTATATGGATCTGTAAGACACAAGGTAAAGCTCCTAAGCTTGAAAATTTCCTTTGCTTTTCGACTCTCTCCATTTAGTTTGGCCCTCCTATGAGACGCACCATCATCAACTAGAAAGCAGTGTAATCTTATCCTTATTTTCTTTTTTCTTTCGTATTGGTATGTCTGGCCTGTCTTTCTGTTTTTATATATGAACATTTTCATGTATTGTTTTTGTTTGTTTATTTGTCTTTTTTCTTTCCTCTAAATGTATTTAATTAAAGATGTTTTCGTTGTACAAGTAGCGTTAGTGCTGTAAGACCCATGGCTGTATTAATTAACTTTACTGTAGGCAACGTTTCTACTGTAATGTCTACATATAATGTCATATTGTAATAAAGGTTTGTGTATTAATAATAAAAAAAATAAAATAATAAAAATAAAAAAAAAGTTTGTTTAGGCTGGGATGTTGAAATTTATGTGCATAAACTTCTGCAGGAAAACCTAACAATTATAATGTCTTTAAAATGACGTCAGTGGGGTCTCATTCTGAGCTCATCTTTCGTTTCGAACTTTCTGTTTACCAATCTGCATATACAAAATCAGTTTGGTAATCAGATTACGCTGGAAAAATATGGGTGAGAACATAGCAAGAAATTATTTGATCGTCGCCAGAGATTTTTGTCTTTTTGAGAAACAGCGCAAAAAAACGTCTCTCTACTCATAGCATCTGCCATCTTTTGCAATTATGACTCAGCAAGGCGGTAAGGCGGGCGGCATCGACAACATAGTGGCCGAGCTCTTAAAGGCAGACCCAGAAAAGTCATTCCAGAAGTTACATCAACCACATTTGGGAGGAGGAGATTCCAAATCAGTGGTTAAAAGGGTTAATCGTGAAGATCTCCAAAAAGGTGACTTGAAGGATTGTAGTAATTGGAGAGGCATACCACTTCTTATAGTTGCAAGCAAAGTACTCGACCAAGCTTAGACCAGAACAAGCAGGGTTCCGTGAAGGGATAAAATACCAACGAACAGATGTTCATACTGCGTAATATTATCGAGCAAATGGCAAGCGCCCTTGATAGTCAATTTCAAAGACTTCGAGAAAGCATTCTGCTCACTCCATAGAGATAGTCTTTGGGACATTATGCAATCATACGGCATCCCAGAAAAATTGATTAAGATCATCAGACTCCTTTACCAGAGTGCCGAATGTGCCGTTCTCGATAATGGGCAAACATCAGGTTGGTTCAAGGTTCGAACAGGAGTCAAGCAAGGTTTTATAATGTCAGGGATCCTCTTTTTATTAGCAATCGAGTGGGTCATGCGCCAAACAACTGATCAACCTAATTAAAACCGGAATAAGGTGGAGGCTGATGGAGCAATTGGAAGATCTTGACTTTGCAGACGTTATCGCTCTCGTCTCCAGAACCATAAATCGAGGTCCCATGATTTACGAGTCAAATGGTCAATGAGCCACAGTCAATATAGCAATAATTTATTAATTAAGCCTAAGCCCTCAGTCTCAGTGATTAGGCCTAAGCACTCTTAGCTTTCATTTTATAGGTTAGGGTAACTGCACTAAATCATTGACTCATTGACTCATGAAACATGACTCATTGACTCATTGATTCATTGACTCATAAATACTTGATACTTCCATAAATCAGATGCAGAGGAAAACAAGTAAGCTTGTAGATACAGCTAGCAAAATTGGGCTACGAATCAACAGGAAGAACTGCAGAGGAAGGAGAAGATCAGGTGTCCCGATGGCGAAAAGATCAAGGAAGTGGAAGACTTTGTATACCTGGGTGCAATAGTGAGTAACGAAGGTGATGCAGATAAGGATATGAGCAACAGATTGGGAAAGGCGAAGTTTTCATTTGGCAAGCTGAGAAAGATCTGGAGCTCGAAGCAGTACAGTAGGAAAGTTAGTCAAACCAGTACTGTGTGTACGGATGCGGGACCTGGAAGATTAACGTTGCGGACATTGAAAGACTAGATTCATTCCAATTTAAGTACCCTAAGAGGATCATGGGGATATATTGGCCATTTATTGTATTCACTTGAAGAACTTGAAATCAAATCTTCGCACTACTGACGCACAAGTCGTTTACATATGTCCGATCACATTGCGTCAACTCACACCCAATCCGCCTACGTCAACAGGAAGCTTATTGTTTTTCTGGAAGCCATAAACTGCGTGTGATACCCTGTTAATTTATACCTGTTTTTTTTCTAAGTACGCATTTGAATAAGGTCCCTGTTTTCTGCATTTGTTCATTACTACTGTTTCTTTAAGTGAGTTTTTTGGGGGTAGCAGTTACCACATCGCTTTCAATCCGTGTAAATGGTGATCACAGCCAAAAATCTCTGTTCCGCTTATCAGAGCGAATTTTTCCCCCATTTGATGCTTTTCTAACTGCAACCTATTTCAGGCTGGATTTCTTCCTCGAGCTTCTTCCACTCTTTATTTTCGTACTTAACTCTGAGAATCATTGCAACTTTCAAATCTTCATGATACACTACCGACTTACTGGCGAATGACGTTGTTACTCTCTGGCATTGTCACCACGAAAGAAAACACTGCAAGGGCGCGAATTAGAATGAGATTTGACGCGGATGCAATCTATTAGAAAATTCAACTGATGCAAGACATCGAGAAAATTCGTTGCCGTATAGTTTCTCAGGATTATTTTAAAAGCTTTAAGTCCTTGCACAGAAAAGAAAAAGTTGACCAACTGAAACGCAACTGAAATGTACTCTTGCCCTACTAAAGCTAGTTGGCTGTAAACAAAACGTGAAAGGGTTGAAATCATGGCAATGCTCCGAAGAGGACAGGCCTAAGATTCCAGTATCTCAGCGACGATCAGGCTGGCTGCAAAGAGTATTAGACTACGAATCAGGCTCTTTTTGGGATCCGTTTTTGAATGGCGCACTGTCGAAAAGTAAGGGTCTAGGGCGAGCATATTTGCTTTCGAGAACATCATGTCCAAGTTCGCGTCATTGTAACACTTTGAAATTATTATGGGCCAGTTAACCAAGGATGAATCTGGTATGAATGGTGCTAAATCCCGTCGAAATCGTACTGATGCTCTCCACAATACCCTAAGTTTGCTTTTTTCCCGTCGTTACTTTGAGGGATGACAAAGAAATATATTCGACATCTACATGCTCCAGTGCTCGGCTAAGTCCCCTTTGGGCATCACAGACAAACCCACCCAAACTTTGCCGGAGAATTCAGGTCAGACCATCACACCGGCCGAAAACTACATGCCTTGCTCTTTTCGAATAGTGTGTGGGGTTTTTAACCTAAGGTTTAATAGACGGGGCCTACGATTTATAGTTCTTATCTGTCATTTGCAGATATCATTACAAAGGCAGGGTCGGCCCTGTCGGAGTTAAACTCACGACCTTCCGCGCCGTAGTCCAGCATGTAAACGCACGCGCGAGTGTGCGGTTTTGTGGTATTTTTGTTCCGAGATATCCAGTGCCTCATTACAGGGCTTTAAGGGGGCTCGGCGGCTTTTACCCTTCGTACTAATGGCTTCAAAATTCCTTGACTGAGATCGAAATCTGTCCCACAAACTAATTGGGGGCTACAGAAACAGTCAGCAAAGCTGAGAGACTGGTCTCAGAGGTATGGTGGACCGAATGAAAAATAAATCCTGCGAGTGAGTATGTGCTTTTCAGTGGAAATTGCATAGTGTTTCCTTCTCAAGCAATATTTAAGTGTAATTACATTGTTTACCTGCTCGTTTCCTCCAGATTTAGTTTTCATCATGGCCAAGAATGGTTCCAAACTAAAAATGTACGATGTTCGCTGATGCGTTGATCTTTATAGCTACTCTCAGGAATTTGATACCTTGATCACCTACCAGTGACTACAAACAGCTCACTATTGACAGGGACTTCCGAAGGATATCGTAAGAACTGTTGCATCTGAGACCACTGTGATACCCAAATCAACATTGGGGAAGGGGAAACAGACACAAGTGTTTCAAGATTTTTGACGAGTATTGTAGTTAGTCAAGGCGGGACTAAAAGAGCACAATAAATTCCAAAGATACTGGAAAAACTTAACTTTACATAATAACGCAGATTTAAATAAGGTTATGCAACAAAATAAATTACATAAATTACATGTAATTTTTATCAGCATTAATATTACAATTGAAAAGAGTTGAAGAGGGAAAATTATACTAGCACTGAAGAGAGAAGGATATGGATGATCAGTTCTTCATTTGGTCAATTATCGTTTCCACTATAATATAGGAGTCTACAGTTTCAAGTATATCAAATAACATTCCTTTTAGGGATTCTTCAAGAGCACTTTTTTTTAGAGTTGCAGGTATCCCGTTTCAAATTTTGACCCAAAACGCGTGAAAGCATTTCCGCGCATTGTAGGTGATATTACTGCGCCTTTCAATAACATGCGGACTCTTAAATTCAAAGGTTAACTGACAAATGCGTTTTTCGCTACCGTCAATGAAATGTTCGGCGGCTCCTCCCAGCTTCCGACTTTGTTGACTGAAGTGGGGTTAACGATGTGATTTGATTATTACGCACTCGACAGTAGTCGGAAGCTCGGAGGAGCCGCCGAACATTTGATTGACGGTAGCGAAAAACGCATTTGTCGGTTGACCTTTGAATTTAAGAGTCCGCATGTTATTGAAAGGCGCAGTAATTTTTTAATGCGAGATTCTTTTGTATAAAAATGATCAGAGGTAAAGGAACGCGTCAGTTTATAGGAATGAACACTAGAAATTCGAGAAAACAGATTCAAAGTATTTCTTTCGTTTATATCAAACATAAGGTTGCCAACGGATTCATAATACAAGAATTGTACTGATAATATTTTTGCTTTAACGAAAAATGGTATAGCATAGTCGTTTGTTTCAGCAAAATATATTAGCCGCAATGTGCGCTTTTGAAGGACAAGAATTTGATCAAGGAAGGTTTTACATCCATTGCCCCAAAAAATAAGACCATAAGCAAGAGATTATGAAGGTAAGAGAAGTAATCCCTCATATTGGCCCTATTCCCATCGTGATCCCTCTTAAGTTATTTTTAGATGTCCTGCGAGATCCGGTATTCCCACGAGGGTTAACTGATAGCCAATCACATGTCCTCATTTTTAAACTCGTGGATACGCGAAGCGTAGAAACGGGTTTCTTGCGGGGACACCGATATGCAAATGTGTCACTCACTCACTCAGGTGTAGACACTGTTCGTAATTAGTCGGCCCGAACGAGACTGCCCGAACCCGACGCCGTGTCACTCCCAGAAAAATTGGGTAGGGGTGTGCGGCCCGCTTCCCAAAACCCTTACCCTATTTATGACCAAAATCTGCGATTTTCCCTACCCTATTTATGACCTGACCAAACATTTGATACCCAATTTATGACCTGACCCTTAAGGTAGTTACATGATAAAGAAGTAGCTTCTAATTAAAAAACGAATTCAAGACTAGAGTGCAAAAATGGATACCCCATTTATGACCAAAATGGCGGAAAATTGGCCAAAATGGATACCCTATTTATAACCAAAACGGCTGAAAAACCTTACCCTTTGGGGCCGCACATACCTATATAGCCTATATAAGGGAGTACCCCCCCCCCCCTCGGGAAAATTACCCTTTTTTAAAAAGGAAGTATCACTTTAACTCTACTTAACGAAGAGTACTTTCATCCCATAGCTGACTACAGTTAAGCTAGCAAAGATATGCGGATTATTATAAAGCCTTTAGACTTGAATATTTAAGCCCGTTTTTCATCAGAAAATATATAAGCATAAGTAGGAGCAGGTCTGGAGCTCATGACGAGGAGCGCACTTGTTCAGCTTCCAGACATGGCATTTGTCAGGGCGTTTACACAGAACAAGCTAATTTTAGACGGCTCTTTAATTAATTAATTGTGTCACTTTCAGTCCGCATGAATGCCTATTCCGTGTCCTGGGGGTCTCAACTGGGTGGAAAATTGATCTTAAAACAGCACGGTCTATGCAAATGTCGTGACTCGTGATACAAGTTAGAAATTTAGGGGCGGACTATTTAGGGGCGGTGCCTCGCATGGGACGTTAGTCCCGTTGCACCTATCCCTTTTGGGTTTTGCTTCTTTTGTTTTCTTTATTACTTTCTTTATTATTTTATTATCATTATTATCATTATTATTATTATTTTTTATTTTTTTTTTTTTTCTCTTGTGTTGCCGGAAATACGCTCGGAAAGTTTCGGGGCTTTCACACGTAGTAACATGATTAATAGACGGAAATGGTTATGGAACCCGAAAACTTTCCTTGTTAATTTGTAGGTTTTTGTTCTCTTTTTTGGCCTTGACCGTGCACAAAACACAATAGTTGTTTTCTCCGTGCTGAGGAACTAACAATAGAAAAGTGTTGGTTATGTAATCATGCATAGCGTATGAGCGCAACACAAAAGATTTTGCACGGTCTTGGACTTTCCGACCAAAATCTTGGCATCTTTGTTTGCTCCTTTGATGTTTACCGAGCTTCCAAACCAGTCCCCTCTATTAACTATGGTAATAACAACTATTTAGTCAGCAAATGGTTTTTTGCGCTAGCGTGTACATGTATATATGGTTTCTCATGTTTATGCCCTTGTGAAATTCATGCTTTAGGCGGTAACTAGACGATGCCCTGTTTCTTGCAAAGGAGCTCTCTGATTTTATACCGAGTATTATCAAATATCATCTTCCATATAAACCTTCTGAGTCAACCCTTTCCCGTATCTTTCTTTTTCAGAAGCACCTCGCATAAAGAAGTACCTCACTGGACGTCGCATATTAATTAATATTATGACAGCCTGGTGGGATATTTTTTTGATAGCGGGACTAGTTAACACGCGCGATGAAGGATTCGAGTAATGGGCTCCTGGCGTGAGTAAACGGATGGTTGCTCCGCTCAGTTTTGGCTGCGAGTCAACATGATCGGGATGTGAAGAAGCCACAGTTTTAGATCCTACCCGCAGCTTCGCCGCCGCTCGAGAAAATTGTGTTTTTCACCTTTCATTTCCACGATCGAAACGTTTATTCTCCTAACTAGTGCCTTTGATTTCTTGTTTGGGTAGTCTTGAGAATTTGGTGTTCTTGCAATATCTCACCTCTTAAGCTGATAATATTCTTCATTCTCAATACCCATCTGACTGACATTCATTGAAATTTTGCGGAAGATTTACACAGCGATCACTTCTGGGAGTCGAAGGGTCAAGAAACGACGACGGCACTATATTAAACTACAACGTTACTCAATGGGCGATGGAGCTCACATTGAATTTTAAAGCCAGACGTGTGCATGCGCTTTTTTTTCATTTGCTGAATGGATTGATGAAAGGGTTTCAACATTTTCAGGAACGAAGGGCATGTTGACCCGACGCGCGATGTTGTGGGAAACTTTAAATAAGTTCCAATTTCAGCATTTTCTATACTTCCAACCATATCAAACAACCTATTCAAACGCCTTTGACATTTGCTTAAAACAATCATGGATGCTGATCGCATGTCAAACAAATGTTGAACCTCTTAAAATCAGTCAGGACGCAGCTGTTTTACAACCTCTCATTTCATTGGATCCCTTTGTTTTTATGCTCATGGTGCATTGTTTCTTTGGTATCGTTCTTTGTCTTCATTGTTTTCTGAACCAATCCCGAGAGTCGTTCCGAGAGCTGCGTGGCGGCCCTCTGGAAAACAGGGGGTGAGAGTTTTTGTCACCTCGCGCAAAAGGGTCCTTTAAACAGATGAACTCCGCACAGTAAATCACTTCATTGTTTTAAGAAAGTTGGCGGTCGACTTAATTGCAAAAAAAATAAAATACATCCTTGCAAAAGGCTCACAAATTAGCTCAAAAGACGCCAAAAGGACCATTATTATAAAAGTTAAAATATATGCTAAAAAACACTAGAAAAGGTGTAATCTTATCGAAACTTCATAAACTAGATGACCAAACATCTTAAACTATGTATAAAATATAATTATTTCTAAGGCAATATCGAAAAAGACCCAATTTAACACTATCTAACAGATGTACGCCTTAATGATGCGTTAATCAAGTACTTTCTGCTATGTGTCGTGTCTGTCTTAAGGACGGTGCCTGCTAAAAAACACGAGGAACAGCCGAGTGTTTTTAGACCCTAACCCAGAGGACAATAACATTGCTGAACACCATTTACAGAGGGACCAAAGAATCGACTAGGATTCAGGCTGAATGCGCTACGTAAAGCATTAATTACTACCAATGAACCATGCTGGGAAAGCTCTGTTTTTAACTTAGAGCAGACACCACTAAAATAGCATCAATCACTAGCTGGTTACAGTCTGTACGGCCAATGACATCAGGGCTTAACCGACAGAAGACCAATAACATTACCACTTCGTTGACCACTTACATCAACGACCACAATATCTATATCATCTACTGCTATTACACTGAAAACGACGTTCGCCCAGGTTGTCAAAACACCAGTCAGTGTCACCTAAGACAGTCGTCCTCAGAATTACACTCACTCGCTCAAATAATGGAAATAACCAGTAGTAATCTCGGATTGTTGACGTGACAGTCGCCTTGGAAGCAAAGGAGAAAGGTAGCGAAAGAAGCAATATTATAGGACCGAGGTTTGAGGATAGGAGCATGTACTTATTTCTTGAGATAGTTTAAATAAGCGCCGAATACTATGAATCACGTGATGGGATTGAAATACTTTGCCCTAGGCTAGATTCTGAATCACAATTAAGTGCGGAAATAAAAAGCATCGAGTAACGTTGTCACAGAAGCGACTTCAGAATACCCCATCAATATTGTCTTCTTAAAGCGCCATCGTTTGAAGTACGAGGCATTTCTATTCCTATGAAAAGTAGTGGCCGGGTATTCTGGAGTATTGCCGACGTGGAGCGTCACAAAATCTATCAAAATCTGAGTTCTTTTGGAATTGTGTGAAGGATTATAATTACTGAGAAATTTCCCTTGCCAAAAATCAGTGTGCTAACTCTACACAAACAGTTTGCGCATATGACGTATCAATGCACTATGACGTTTTTCAAGATGGCACTGAAAAAGGGCACGAACGAAAAATGAAAACTTCCTGAAGCCTCCCTATGCACAGGATACCCAAATTAGAAAGTTCTTTCTCCTAATGTCGAACCCAATTATTAATTAATTAATATAATGAATTATTGCTATTATTATTATTGTTGTTGTTTTGTTGTTGTTATTATTGACATGTGCCTCTTGCCTCTTAAGTTGTTAATTCCATCATTTTATCTCCTAGGTACTGCAGCAATTCTCTGTAGGCTTTTTCGTGTTCCCCATAGAAGAGACTAAATTGGCTTCGCCTGGCTGGAAATAAGGGAGTAGAATTGGCGCCTGTGCTCCTGCATATCCGTCACCTTGTTCTTGCACAGGCGAGCATGTCACAGGTGAGCTGTCTCCACTAGCGTGACAGGCGCTTTCTGCTCTGTGGATGTTTGATCCACCAATCGCCTTACTGGGTTGATTTAATTGGCTCGACATTATACTCTGCACAGCACTTCCCACGACAGCGTTCCTCAGTCCATTGGCTTGGTTGGCACCTACACCCATAAGTTGGCTCTGTTCGGTCACCTGCCAAGCGTCACCATCACCAGAGTAAATAGAGTCCTCGGCAGCATTTGCCTCAGTGTGACTTAAACTGCTGGTCTGATTAGCAGCTGTCTCGGAAAGGTGGATCGGCACGGTAGAGTATCGTCCTTCCCCACTCTCGGTCATTGTGAAACCATTCGCAAGATCAGAGCGACTGGGAAATGAAAAAAGAACCTTTTAGACTGAAATAAGACTCGCTGTGGTAGGAAAAGTTATAATTACATAAAAGAAAAAACAGCAACCTCGCAGCTCGTAGTAGGATCAAATTTATTTATTTTAAGTTCATATTTTGTTTTATTTTGCCTCGTCAAATACAAAGAGAATAATTAATACACCAAAAGAAAGATACTGACTGAGAGGCCACAATAGCAAAATCATGAGGTCCCATTTGATCTTAAGAAATGGACACTACTTAGATCTGAGTATTTCAATTTCGGCCAAATTAGATAACAAATTAATTATAAGAAGTAACGTTTATGGCTTCAAATTAAATTAAACGTACGCTTATATAATAAGATATAAATAGCATTTGATCTCCCTACCTATTTCTATTTAAGTTTCAATGATACGTTTCAAATCTGTTCACTAAATTTTACTGTATTTTTTCATGACGTGAACGCGCGCCTAATAGACCTTATTCATAAATGGCGGTCAATTTATAATTCTTTTGTCAAAGTGCAAATTAGCCTACCAAGCCTCGATACCATACAGTGAATTGAAAAGAATTCTTGCTCTAAAATGAGGCTTGGTAGGCTAATTTGCACGTGGACAAAAGAATTATAAATGTGACCGCCATTTATCAATAAGGTCTATAAGCTGTCATTCTAAGGTTAATATTTATTTATTTTGTCCCGATTAAAGACAATTAACACCAATTCATCTGCAGATTAAGCTCATAGGACGCAGACAGTTTTATTGGTAACCCAAATATCGATTGTCACGCAAATGCCTGATTAGCGGAATGAAAAAATTGAGGGTCATAATACAGGCCTAGCGAAGCACTTTCTAAATTTAGTCCATATTATGATGCGTGCCACTATAAACAAACCACAATTTGTGGTACCATAAAGGATATTGGCTACAGCGTACACACTGGCCACAAAAATTCGAAACCGCAACCGGAAAGAAAACTCTTAGTCAATCGTGTAGGGTCATTGAGAACTGAAGTTAACCGGAAGGCAGAAAGTGCCTGTTTTGATCAACTTTCAATTGAATGGCGAGCTTGTGCAAGTTGAAAACTTCGCATTAAAACCAGTTGAAAATAACTGGTTGATCTTGTGGACATTACATTTTCTTGATGCATCCCCAAACTGAGGAACAGGTGGAACCCAGAGAACCGTACAAGTCGTACTTTAACTAATGCGTATTCCGTTAAAAAAAAAAAATTGTCAATTTTCGCGACAAATGATTCACAATTTCGTCGAAATCTACAGCCGAGAAAAGTCAATGAATGGCGATATTTCGCGTGACCCGTCACCTGTTTTTATTACTATGTCAACCTTAACCAGAGCATTCGTAGTTTTTCACGTCCAATAATGAGTAGCTTTCACGACATGGTGTACTCAAACAATCCGTAATTTCAAATATAGCGTAATTATACCTAAGTTTCATATACTCATTTCGACTCACTGCCTTTATCATCTGGAAGGTAAAGGTAAAGTCTGCTACGAGCGTAGAAGGCCCATCAGACCGGCGCTTATCTCCAGTTTCTGTAGCATGAAGCGACTAGGAGTATTAATACTCCTCTCTGGATGGGATGCCAGTCATTTGCAGGGTTACCCCCAGCATTAAATTTGCCGGTACCCATTTATAAACCTGGGTAGCTTCGATCAAGCAGCCAAATAAATAAAACATTTTTTTTTCTAAAATTCTAGATGTTTCGCTGAAATCAGGCCTTTTACATGCTATCATTCATGTTTTTGGTTTATTAGAGATATTGCTTGAAACAACCGAATTAAAAAATTGATTGTAAATACGTTTGAGGGCACTGATTCTTGACTAAAATGTGTTCTTATCCAGTATACTGAGGAAATTATTTGTACCTGTTCTCAAAAGCACCCAAATAAATCTAGAAGACATGATTTCTCCATACAAAGTCTTCTTCGACAAATTCCGCGAGTCACCGTGAGCCAGTAGCCACTCATCCGTGTGCTATTAAAAATCCCTGAATCTCACTGCTCTTCTATTCGCTGATAGAATACAACGTGCGCTCGATAACATACACAATCACCCGGACATAATGATTTTTGAAATCTTCAATTTTTTTACTTCAGAGAAACTTTATTATGAAACCCCTCCATGACGGGCGATAACACTCAACTCGATAGGACATACACACTGACCCGGACATATAAGGACAAAAATGCGTTTGGATAAAACTGCCAAAAAGAACTTATAAATCTCAAAAATCATTGACATGAAAAAAAATTGAATCTATTCAGTCGTTTAAAATCTCAGTACCGGTATGAGCTGCACACGTGGAATATATACGCAAGAGCTTAACGGAAAGGCTAAACCGCCCTTAATTATCAGCGACACTCACCAATATTAAAGAAGATCTTGCACGAGCAGGGCAACTATTTTCTCTTACGGATATTTCGCCAGTGTGTGCTTGCTGATTCACAGCCTTCTTGACCAGAAAAAAAATGCTTACTTGTGTGGTCTGATGATTGTCGCACGTTTTACTCGACTAAGTGGAATCCCCTGTAGAAATGGGCTATTTTGGCAGACCCTTTTACTTGTGACTAATATTGACTTCCTTTGTATTACACAAAACGTTGATTGGGTTTTAAAATCTTGTGGTTGACTGAACCCATGCATCTCACAGTTTCCGCCTCTTGAGCTAAATTTAAATGGCTGGAAACACTGACTAATCAACTGTTTAATCGCCTTAGTGTCAGCATAGTTTTCATACCACAACGTCCATTGTTCTCTCCCACACTGTCTAACCTTTGGATATTAGTAGTAAATAAATCATCTTATGATTAACACAAGGGATGTATTTCTCGAAAACCGTACGTTAGCTTTCCTCACAAAGCCACATTTAATAACGATTGTGAATCGAATGACATAGTTTTTCTCCATGTTAGGGTGCTTTCGATTTCATGATTTTTCAAATCTTCATTCCTTTCACTTTAAACTGTATTTTGAAAGTCCTGTTTTTCATTCTCAGCAAAAACATGATCTACTGACAAACAATCAACCAATCAATCTGATTGATTGGTTAGTATTTGCTTTCCTCTTTTAACGCGTAATTGCTTTGCTATCGGGGGTGTAAGCTGAATAATAAATAATGAATAACGAGTATAAATAAAAAATGAATAACTGGGTCTGAAAACGCTGGAATAATGAATAACGCAGTTATGCCAGAATAATGAATAACATCAATGAATAATGAATAACCTACAAAAATTTAAAAAGAATAATGAATAATTCGAGCAAAACACACAAAGAATAATGAATAATCGAGGTTCAATTATTCAGCTTCCACCCCCGACTTTGCTACGATTTAATTTAAGGTAAGGTAATGAATTTATATAGCGCATTTTCTATTGACATATTCAAATGCGCTTTAGAAGCAATGGATCTATGGGTGAGATCGGACATCAGCAAATATAGGCGCCGCTGGCAGCCGCTATCAGTCCATTAGCGATCTCACCCAGCACATGAATGAATGAAATGAGACCTGACCACAACATGCAAATAGTCCACAAATGATGGAAATATTCCACACGTGCAAAAAGCCGTCTGTGACAGGAATTCTTGTGAGGTCATGAACTTACCTTGTAATTGTAGGAGAGCTTTAGTTTGCATTCCGCAACTTATAGTTTCCCCCATGAAACATGAATATCAGTTTTAGAAAGAGTAAACGGCATTTTTACCGCAAAACAGTCGTAATGAATACGTATCCATGTTAGGGTGCTTTCGATTGGGAAATCCGGATTTAGATCTTAAACTCCGCATCTTGGGACTTGCAATCCAACACAAAATCCAAAAACGGATTTCGCGACGGATTTTGATGATTGAAATCCTTACCCGACATGGATTTCCAGTCAGTGAATCTGCGACAAAATCCGTTCCAGATTTTATGTTTGATTGGAAATCCGAAGATCCAGATTTTAAAACCTAAACCTGGATTTCCCAATCGAAAGCACCCTTAATTGGGTTTAGCAGAATACTCCTTCCGTAATACCAAGATTTACTTAATGTACTTGCCTTACTGAAATTGTAAAATTCATTTGCTGTCCTTTCATCGAACTACCAAAAAGGATATCCAAATCGCAAAAAAAATTAAAATTTGAATCTATTCAGTCTTTGAAAATCTCAGTATCGGTATTAGTTACAAATGCACACTGTATACTCAACTTGTCTACGCGAATGCTAATTTTTTTTTTTATCTTGGACACTCACCAATACGATGATCTTGCACAAGCGGGGCCTCTTTTCTAACAGATATTTCGTGAGTGTGTGCTTGCTGATTCACAGCGATCTTGACCGCAAAAATTTGCGAGATCTGAGAAAAAATTAAAGTGTTGCACGGAGTACTTGACAACCTCGACAGCCCGATTGCTTTCCTGTTTGACGTATCGACAGCGAACTTTTTTAGTCTTTGTGGCGAAGTTTCGTTTTTGATTGGCTTTGATGATATTGAATAGCCACAGAACAAAGGTCACTGGTTGCCGCAGGGCCATACATTACTACACTTATGACACTTATTTTATAAGTAAAACGTATACTTATTGTGGTAACGATTGTACGTTTGCCATCTCTTTTGGCGGTAGGTAAAATGTCTGATCTGTTAACGTATTCGCCTTATATATGCTAAGTCAAATGTCCAAAACGTAACCTCTAAATTGCTTTTTATGACATTTTTTCATTCTCTCAGCATATAAGTTCAATTCATATCAACTAAGTTCAGTCAAGTTAAATGAGCAGCAGCGAGCGAACTTGACTTTAAAGAGAGACACCCACAAAATAGCCCTGAAAAAAATGATGACTCAGAAGAAAATGTAACGATTCTCCGGACCCATGGCGTGTTATTTTTTCCTCTCAATTTTCTCTCAATGTATGCTGCATAGTTAGTAATACGCATCAGAGACTTTTTTTTGTTTACCCGACATAAGTTGACATAAGTTAATGCTTCTGTTATTAAGCCGCAATTGAAGAGCCCTTTAAAACAACAAAGACACTGACTTACTAAGGCTAAACCAAATTCAAAGTAGTACGGAACAAAAGAAGTAAATGTTTCTGCAGCCAGTTGAAGTCTGGATGGCTCATTCGTAACAACGGATAACTTATTGGTGAACATCTCTTGGTGTTTACAAATACATTCAATGGGTGACTTACAATCTTGGACATTCAAATGGAAAATGAAGACCACCCCTCCCCCCAATTTCAATAATGAAAAAAGGGCATTTTTTTATTCGCTCAGTGTTAAATAAGCGTATAGATTCAATTCATTTCAAATAATTTGAATCAAGTTAGATGAGCACCAGAGAGCGAACTTGACTTTAAAGAGAGACACCCACAAAATAGCCCTGAAAAAAATGATAGCTTAGAAGAAAATGTAACGATTCTCCGGACCCATGGCGTGTTAATTTTTCCTCTCAATTTTCTCTCAATGTGTGTTGCATAGTTAATAATACGCACCAGCAACTTTTTGTTCACCCCACTAAACTAGTACGGAACAAAAGAATTAAATGTTTTTGCAGCCAGTTGAAGTCTGGATGGCTCATTCATAACAACGGATAACTTATTGGTGAACATCTCTTGGTATTTACAAATACATTCAATGGATGACTTACAATTTTGGACATTCAAATGGAAAATGAACACCACCCCTGACCCCGCTTTCAATAATAAAGAAATAGCAGGCTTCAGCTTGCGTGCGGATTCATCATTGATTTTGGGGGAGGGAGTACTGATTTTTTTATTTTATTTGCAGAAGTCAGTTTTAACAAACACTTTGAATATCGCACGTTCATTAAATACAACTATAAGACATGAGTCATTAAGAGAGAACATAAGTTAGCTTTTATTGAACTGATTTAATGATTTGTAAAGAAGATTTTAGGTTTTTGGTTTTTAGTCAACGAGCAATTCATTTAGAAGTTCTGTATTTATAGGAATTCAAGTTTTAAGAGAATTTTAAACAACTTAGTTTTAGTTAGTTTCGATTTTATAGCGGAAGTTTTTGTTTTCTTTTTTAAGTTGTTAGTTGGTAGCTTGAGGTCCATAGGCTACGTCTAAACGCCCTATGACCCTATTGTAAATACGTGCATTCAGAGGTGTAAAGGCTGATTTTAATTAGCGACGAAATCGGAGCTCGAGTCGTAACCGGACGCGCATGGCGATACGATCTAGTGAAAATCAAACTTTCGGATTCAGAGTCAGAAAACCGATTCCCCTTATGACTCCGTCGCTTACGATCCAGTGAAAACTGCATTGTCGGAGTCGGAAGCATAATTGGAAGAGGAAACCAATCACAATGCTCGATTCCAATCATTGTGATTGGTTGGTTCTTGCGCTTCTGCTTCTGCCTCCAACAATCTAGTTTTCACTGAATCATAAACGACGGAGTCATAAGCGGAGTCGGAAGAAATGGAAACGTTCGGGTTCTTCCTAATCCGATTCCATCGAGCTTATGACTAACAACAACATAATTATACACATTGAGAATGAGAATTTTAAGAATCTGTCCAATTGTTAAATTGGAAAATGACCTCTGAGTTTTAGTGATCAGGATGAGTGAGGATTTTAGCTTGTTGATCTATACAAATTTTTAGATTTTAGTTTGTTGATGTATATAATAAGTTCAGTTCTAGGTTTTAGAATTGTTTTATTGTTATGATAGATTTCCAGTGTTTCGTCACGTTACTTAACGCCCAATCACCGTGTTATTAGTAGGTATTCGTGCGTGATAAATTACCATAATAATAATTGGTTTGTTATTGTTATCATAGCGTTGTCTTTAACTTCTGATCTCCTGCCTACGGAAGTTTTCCCGATTTTCTAATTTTTAATCGAAAATGAACTTTAATTGGTGCTTAATTAACATGGACTACTACTGACTCTGCAGTAGTTGAGGATAACAGTATTATAGTATCATGACGCCTTCAAGAAACTGTGATCAGGACAATTAGAATTGACTAAGTTCGTAATTGCTTTTCATCGAGTAGGCTTGTAAATCTACAAAATTAGTCTAAGTATGTCCACGTGTTTCGTACAGTTATTTGTGCCGTTAAAAAAAAAATTCTACAGGCTCTCCATTTCGCTTCCAAGAATCGTCGGCTGGGCTCCAATAGAACTCGCGGCATCGCCGCACGCTTCAGTCGCAAGCTATTCTACCGTTTAACCATAGCCAGTCATTCTACAAGGAAACCGTTCCGTTTAGTTTAACTGTAGCTCGCGACAACGAGTTACTTTAATGCATTTTGAATTACTGTCAGCGACGTCCACATATGAAAACATTGGGATCTTTAGAGAATGAAAGATCATCTAGAATATATTTCCATTGAAATAATAAGTTTCTACCAACCGTTCTCTCTTAAATCCAGGTGGTACAGCAGCGCCTGCCCTTCACGAAGCTTAGAGCACCCAGTCTGACAGTCCGCCAGCCAGCAGCTGATAGGTGAATCGCATTATCTACGAATCATGCAGAAAGGGACCAATGGAAAATCCATTGTAAACATAAGACGCTTAACTTTCGGAATTTAATGTTAGCGGATTAACAAAAATGTTTACCGGATGAATTGACGGAACCAGACTTGGTTCTTGGCTATGATATATTAAAGGACAGACGCACGATTGACGTCACCATCAGCTTTTATGCGAATAAGTTTAGGTCTTTATTATATAAAACAAATAGCTCCCAAGTTGCCGTGCGTCTCTTCAGTAATAGATCACAGAAGTCGTCAAAATGTGGTAAGAACATCAGTATGACACACTCGGCTATCGCATCGTGTGCCACTTTTTTGTTCTTACCACATTTTGACGTCATCTGTGATCTATTACGGAACAAACGCACGGCAAAATGGAATCTATTTGTGAAGGAAGCCCTTAGACAGCAATGACCAGAACCAGGTTGTTGCCCAGTGGTTTTCGTTTAACCAATAGTTTGCTTGGGGTGCTCAGTCTCGCGCGCCCAGAAAACCTGGTTGTGGTCATTGTTATTTAAGGGCATTCATTTGTTAATTAGATACCCACACACATTTTGTGAAGGAAAACGATGATGGATTTTTAAGCTAATTGGCTTAAAAGCCCTCTTGATTTTTTCTATAGTTACCGACAGGAAATATTGAAAGAGGTAATAACTCACTTAACACATTTTTTGACTTCTAATCTGAAATATAAACATTGTTTTTCCTATACATATTTTCTGTTTCAACTTCAACCCCAGAGTAAATGCGACACTTTCCCACAAGAGAGTACTTTGGTCAGATTAGCGAAACCATGTAAACTACTTCCCTTCGGATAATTCTAGTCCTAGAAATTCCCGCTGCCAGCGTTCAGCAACCTTGTTCTACCGATTGTGAACCAAAACCCAAACCGAAATACACAGCATTGAAAAGCATGCAAAAAATTGCTTTGTCCACTAGGTTCTTTCTAGGTTCTTCCCTCCGTGCAAACAGTCCCTAGGAGATTACTAATGATAGACAAGTAACGCCAAAGATGTCTAACGAACTCACGTTTTTCGCAAAGAATCATCCTGTCATCCCGTTTAATCTTCGCTGGCGTACTTGACTTATTGGATATACACAAATAGGTACGAAGTTTTTTTTCTTTTTTAACACTGTTCAGTACGGTTGAAGCAATGACACCCGACTTCGAGAAGGATAAGAACACCACAAAACAATGTTTAATGAGCGGAAATAATAATGCATCTGCGCGATCAACATACCGCACGTGCAGCACGATTAATTTTCCCTTGCTCTTTTAACCAATGATATTCTTGTCTTGGGACGCGTTTGAAGTCGCAGCTGTCGTCCGGTTTCGTAAACTCCCTACAACGACGTGAAATACCGTAAATGATCCAATGGACGACTGGAGCAGATACTTAATTTCAGAAATCCAAGAGGGAGGGGCTTTTAATAGATAGGAGCCATTTAAACCTCTTTCGGTAAAAAGCTCATCAAAACTAAAATGCTGTCGGTAAAACGTTCCAGAGATCTTATACACGAGAGACAATCCAGTCCATCAATTGCTACGTGTAAGCCTTTTAGAGATCATGATCAATATCCTTAACTCAGAACTTGGCATTGAAGTAGGCTTCAACGTGCAAACCTTTGTAGGGTGTTAATCAAGCAAAAAAATTGAACATGAAAAAAATTGACTAATTTTACCCTACTTTTTTTTTCTATTCCCTAGTAGTTATGAGTTATTGTCACGGTGAGGAAGCGGAGGGGGGGGGGGGGGGAAGGGTATTAGATAAGAGGCGTTCATTTGAGGGGGGATGTCCATTGGATCATTAACGGTAACCAGATTTGAAGATACGTGGACGACGAGCCACAAGACGATGATTTTCTGTTTTTAACTCTTAATTAAGCTGAGGACACACGATTCAACATTTTGCAACATTAATTGATGAATCCGCTTCTGGAAAACGATTGATTAGCACCTTTCAACTAATGGCAACCTGGTAGATAGGGTTAGTCAAAAATGGTAGTCTCTCTTAATTATAATGCCCTTTAGAATTCAGACCAGACCACAACATCAGGAAATCCGTGCCCTGCTCTTAGGGAATTTAAGAAACCGCGACGGCTGCGACTACGACGTCACCAAAGAACAGTAATATCATTTGTTAAAAGAGCATAAATAATCGTGCTGCACGTGCAGCACGGATTTTAGCAAGTATCTTAGCGCTCCCCTGCATAAAGACGACAATCACCAAATTTGAGGTTTCGTGCGACAACGTAAGCATGCAACAGAGAATCCTTTATTCTCTCTTTTATAACTCTAAAACCGCTCGTACCAATTTATTTTTAGGATACCTCACCCACATTGTAGGACGTGAACGAGACTGAATAATCGCAAAAAACTTGTGATAGAGCCAAATTATCTTTTGAGGTGACGGTTTCGTGGCCGTCGCCGTCGTAGGTCTTAAATTCCCTCTTATCGCATAGTGATAAAGTTCATCGATAACGTCCCACATATACAGAGTTTTATCAACAAGGGTTGGGAGACAAGGCTTACGGCTTATAGTCCTTATCCGAGAAGACTTGAAAGTCTGACCATTTGCTAATGTCATTACAAAGGCAGCACTCTTTCCTCAGTAATCTGAGTGTTGATCCGGCCGGAGTCAAACTCGCGACCTCCCACATGGCACTGGGTCCGATTCTCAACCAACTCAGTCAACCCGTCGAGTTTGCAGAGTTTGCGGTCTCTATTTTTGTTCAATTTGTAGTTCAATCCGTAGGTTCAACCGCGAACATTTTCTACAACTGCGCATTTTTAATTAGATGAGTCGTTTATTGCGCATTTTTAATCAGATAAATCGTTTGTTCTCGCTGCTGACCAAAAGAATCGCGGCCTTTAGGCATACGCACGAGAACAAGAATAAACCCCAAGACTGACACTTTATCTCCTCTTATCGTTTTCAAACTTATCATGAAAACAAAAGCAACATTTCAAAATACTAAAAAATATCAATTTATTTGCTGTCTACTAAAGCTTTTTACACACTTCCAGCGCGCGCAATTTGTGCCTTGCTGTCGGAAAACGACTCTTTAAAATTACCCGCTTCTAAAAAAGAAGCATCACTTTAGAATACTTTCATCCCATAGCTGACTACAGTTAAGCTACCAAAGATATGCGGATTATTATGAGGCCTTTAGACTTAAATGTTTAATCCTTTTTTTCAACAGAAAATAGAAGGTCTGGAGCCCATGAAGAGGAACATCCAGCTTCCATTCATGTCACGGCGTCAGTACACAGAAAAAGCTAGTTTTTGACGGCTCTTCACTAGTTAGAATATCATTTTCCGCAAAAAGTTGTGTTTCAGTCCGCATGACCAGGCATTCCGAGTCCCCAAGGAAAACTGTAAATATGCAAAACTTACGATTGGTTTACAAGATTCATTGGGAGTCTCAATTACAAGGAAAATTGATCTTCAAGTAACTCTGTCTATGAAAAAGCCGTGACACAAATTTATGTAACTTAGATATTCCCGGTTTGGGCTCCTGGCGAGAGAATATTAAATGATTAATCTCCCAAGCCTTCACCTTTACGTTATTAACGTGTTGCTGAGATCTCCATAATATGGTTCACCTTACGGGTCATGCTGGCCGTGTTTTTACCAGCGGTTTTTAAGTCGCTTAGCAAGTGATAATCAGAAATCGCGTGAAAACAGTTTCTTTTCCAACTCGCTTAAAGTTAAGCGAGTTGGCAAACTTCGGTGGAATTATCATTAAATTTAAACCACAAAATCAGGTAGCTTAAGCCAGTTGCCAATTACTTTTGGCCAATGAGGAGTCGCCTGCGGCTATTCAAATCGGAAGCTGTGCTATTTTTGTTACTTCTATTTTTGTATTGGCACTTGCTCTCTCCTCATTGAATCTGACCCGTCAAAACACGTATCATTTTTCAGTCGCTTTACGAAGTCTGCGAACAAACCACTTTCAGGAAAGTTAAGCGAGACAAGGGCTGTCGTGAAAACACAGCCATTGTTTCTGTCCACGAGAATAGGAATTACAACAGTAGTATTTTCGATCAAGGATTTCTGTTATCGATTCCTGACAATGTTTTATTATTATTTTAATTTATGCCAATTGACCTCTTTAGCTCGTACGTTTTGCTTTTCCCTTTAAGACCACGTGGGGTTCTCAAGGGATTTTTGATAAGTTACGCACACATATGCACGTGCATCAGACGACTATGAAAGAAACTGTTCACTAGAGTAACATCACGTGGTCTGAAATGGGAAAACAGAACGTACAAAGCTAAAGAGGTCAATTGTTTTTGTATACCTTCATTAGATGTATTTTATGCTCCTTAACCAAAATGTGCGCAAATACGGAAAACATTTTAGTAATGAAAGCGTGTAATAAAGAACACGTAGAAGCTACTGTGATGTCAATCAGACGCATTGATAATTGTGTTGAGAAAATTTAGAGCAAGCCCCCCAATCTAGACTTAGGTGGTATCGAATCCGAATCGATTCCTGACCGATGCAGTGTTTTATTAGATTTTAATCTGTTGCCAATTGTTTTGGTATTACTTGAATGTATCTTTTGCACCTTGAGTTTCCAAAATGTAAGCAAATGAGGCAACCATTTTAGCAATAAAAGCGTCTAGAAACTCCTGTGACGTCAATGAGGCCCAATTGAATGTATTCAGTCTTGGCAAGTTCTGAACAGCCACACATTCTACATATTGCACTGATGCCATCTTTAATGATATTGCTATAGTAAGGCTTTGATCCTGGGCGGCAATAATCAGCCCCACAGTTTCTGCTTTTAAGGGATGATAGCCCTCTTTTACCAAAAATACACATACAGACATAAGAATAAAATGACTGCAATGGCACCAATCACTAGCTGTTTACAGCCTGCCCAGTACAGCCAATGACATCAGGGCTTAACCGACAGTCGACCAATAACATTACAACTTCATTGACCACTCACACAACGACCAGATTATTTATATCATCTACTGCTCTTACACTAAAAACGACGTTCGCCCAGGTTATGGAAACATCAGTCAATGTTATCTAAGGAAATCGCCCTCAGGATTACACTCACTCGCTTAAATAATGTAAACAACTAGTCAGTAGTAATCTCGGATTATTGATGTGCGTTCGACAGTCGCTTCGGAAGCAAAGGAGTACTTCTTTCTTGAGATGGTTGAAATAAGCGCCGAGTACTATGAATCATGTGATTGGATTGAAATACTTCGTCCTTGGCTAGATTCTGAATCACAAGTAAGTGCGAAACTGAAAAGGAATCGAGTAACTGTCTCAGAAGCGACTTCAGAATTCCCCGTCAATATTGTCCTCTTAAAGGGGCATCGTTTGAAGAACGAGGCATATCTATCCCTACGAAAAGTAGTGGCCGGGTTTTTTATAGTATTGCCGACGTGGAGCACCACAAAATGTATGAGAATCTGAGTTTTTTGGAATTATGTGAAGGGTTATAACTACTGAGAAATGTCCCTTGCCAAAAATCAGGTCATTGAGATTCCATCAGTTCATCTCCTCGGTACTGCAGCAATGCTCTGTGGGCTTTTTCGCGTTCCCCATAGAAGACACTGAATTGGCTTCGACTGGCTGGAAATCTAGAGGTATAATTGGCGCCTGTGCTGCTGCATATCCGTCACCTTGTTCCTGCACAGGCGAGCATGTCGCAGGCGAGCAGTCTCCACTAGCGTTATCGGCGTAGTTCCTATATCTTGCGTGCCAGGCACTTTCTGCTCTGTGGATGTTTAATCCACTGGGTCGAGCTCCCTCAGCAAGAGGTTCCTCTTCGTGGTTTCCAGATAATCCGTCGATCTGCTGGGCATTTTTACCAGAGTACACAATTCTGTATACATTCTCCGATACTGTGTGGCCATTAGGGCTCACATGCTGTACGCAAATCCACCTAACAGGATAG
>NC_090875.1:38834206-38854206 GCF_036669935.1 Montipora foliosa
TGGAGAGTTTGACATGAGTACCGTGACGATCCTACCATAAAAGGAAGAATTTTTCGTTAAGACATTTGGGAGACAATATTGACCAACAATAATTTCAACACGGACTTCGCCCTAAATTAATGGAATTAATACAGAAAATTATAAAAAAGGGTAGAAATTCGAAAACGATCCAATGCACACGCATTGTTTGATTGTAAAGGTGCGATCATCGAATTATCAAATAGCAAGAAAATTTTCAGTTGATCAATAGTTTTTGTAAACCAGAGCGGTACCCAAACCGCGTATATCGGGAGTTAATAAAGAAAAAGCTCGTCCAGAAAAAAAGCACGATGGAAGCCTGATGAAAAAATTGCATTTTTGAAATGAACAAAGTTCGGCTTATGTCAGACTATAATCAGACCATTGAGAAAGACGAACCAGAAGGCAATAGACTAGCACGAAGCGAATTCGGAAAGCTCACACGCTTAACTAAAGGAGACAGAAAAAAAAAAAAAATGAAGATGGTAGAAAGAAAAGAACTATTTCAGACTGAATAATAGCTGTCTTAAGAGAAAATTAATCACAAACAAGAAGGCTGTTTAAGCTACGATATTGATCTTCTAAGCATTTTAACGATTTTGTTTGACAAATGGCTACTCTCCACTGAATCGCTCTTACCTGGAAAGACATTGATGAGCTCGCAGTGCACTTCTTTGAATCTTGTCCTTCGCGACCACGTTGTCCTAAAAAGTCTCGATACCTATTTTCGTCCCTGTTCGACTCCCTTCGGGTTCAGTTATTTTCTAGTACTGCGATGGAAATTTTCCGTCGTTGACTGATCACGTGGTGCAGCTCCCCACTGAGTGGCACAGGACAGCTGTCAGTTTATTTGTGAAATCATTTCAGTTGGGTCGACTTATTTATACGACTACTGCAATTAACCAAATCGTTTGTCGCTCCATTTAATACAAACAAAGATTGTGCCCCTCTTAGGACTAGCCTGCAGGCTATATTATTACTCTTCTTCTCCCGTTCCTTACCACAACTTACATTAATAGAATCGTTAGTTGGATGCATGCAACTAAAGCAATTAATTTCTCCTTCTTTCGGACTTTAGACCAATCGAAATATCGATAGTTTTCTGAAAATCCGGCAGAATTCAATGTCATTAGTGGCAGACAAAACCGAGAAGAAATATTTTTAAGAATGAGTACCAAAACTGTGTTCATCGTAATCTTTAATGTTATAAATAGTTATTAACAACAGCAGGAATGTATTTTTCCAATACTTTACGTTACTTTTACTCATGTTATGTGTGTACAAAGCGACATTTAATAAGGATTGTGAATCGCCCGATTCGATAACACACACAATGACCCAGACATAACGACGAAAATGTCAGTTTGGAAGGTGAGTAATGGCGGACCGTGGAATCAAAAACTTAAATAGCCTTTGGAAAAAAATGAAAGCTTAACATTTTTCCAGTCACGTGTTGAGCAATCACACGTTCAAAATTTCATGAAAAAAAGAAGTCATTTTTTAATCGTAGTAGCAATTTACGGGTAATAAGATTCCTCTGCAAATTGTTTTTAGTTGTAAAAAAACTTTTACGGAAACTCAACTCGAAATTTGCTTTTTCTCCTTATTAAAAATTCAATTAATTCAATTAAATTCAATTCAAGAAAAGTTTGGTCATAAAAAGAAGGAAAAATCTTCTGAAGCTTTGCAGTCAAGTAAACTTCTAACAAGGCGTTTTCCAAGCAAGTGGTGCTACTTTAAAAAGTGGCACCTCCTTCGTAAAAGGGCGGTCAATTCAAACTATCAAATGGAAGAAAAAGAACTATGAAAGAAGCAGCTATTTACCAAAGGCCACACCGCGTGCTTTAAACAACTTTAACTGAAGCCTAACCCTAACCCTGATTTTGCTTTTTCTCCTTATTAAAAAAAAAAAAAAACATTTAACTAGACAATTCTTTGAGTTCCCAGTGAGTGATTTAAGCTTCTGTAAGAATGGATTTAAAATTCGCATCTACTTTACGAAATGCCACCGAGAGTGCTTTAATTAATTAAACAACTTTTACTGAAAAATTTAACTGATCTGGGCCTTTTCTCAAAGATCGACGCTTTGTGGTATCGGCCAGTTTTCCTAATCCAAAAATCTAACTCTATCTCGATAAACAGTTCAATAAGCTGTAATGGGAGGGGGTGGGGATCCAATTCCACGAAGGGGGACTAAATCCGATTCACTACTTTCACAATCCCATAATACACCTCTATTACCCCCCCCCCCCCCCCCAAAACGCTTGCATAACTATTGTTTGCAATTTCTCCTGGGACATGAAAATGTCCCAAGAGAAGTCGAAAACAATGCCTATGCAGATTTTTTGGGGGTAAAAGAGGTGTATTATGGGATTTGTGCAAGTAGTGAATAGCGTATTTGTACCTGGGAGTCTAAATCCGCTGGCAAATTTGTACCGGGGGTCCAAATTCGCTATAGGACACTGGGCCACATTGGTGGAAGTGCTCTATTAAAAAAAAAAAAAAACACTTCGCCATCCCTTCACCCCGCGATGTCTACAAATTTGGAAACTCGTGCTAGCGAGCAGATTCTGTATTCATAATTAAGATTACAGAACCACAAAAACCATTAATCCAGCGTGCCGTAAATTAACGAAGTCTGTAATGCAATAGAAATGCGGTTGCTTAAAGACAAATAAAGTACATGTTAAAATTATGGACGAAACGGACAAAAATCAATGAGAAAGTACGAACGACCAAATAGACGAGAAAGTTGATACTTACAAAGGCTAATGGCTTTTAAATGAACAAAAACCTTACGAACAACAGAGCAATTGATTAACTTTTGATATAGACAAAGCACGAAACCACACAGAAAATTAACAGAAAATAGGCGTGACACGGAAAAAAAGGCCCTTACAAAGAAACAAAGAAAACATATTTACAAACGGCAGCAACAGACAGCAAGACAATGGGAGCCTCGTTAAGCAGGAAACGGTGAAGAAGCATGTCATGACCGGGCCAATAAACAATACACGGATTAAAAAAAAAAAATACAATTTCACTTCCGAATATTGCTTGTTTGATACAGTTCAAGTGCAATATAAGAGGATCGTTGCTTATCACATTCCAATGCACAAATCAACCAAAACCTTTGTCAAAAAGATCGTTTTGAAGTCGAATTAATCAATGATTAGAAGATGGTTTCTCGTATTATGCTAACAATAACAAACTAACAATCAAGCTTATAATTTAATATTAAATATACAAGGGAAAATACACACTTATGACTGGCTAAAAATAGTGCATTTCGCGCGTAACACTGGGCAACTCTTGGATGTAATACGAGTACGAATTCCAAATGAACTCTCCACGGGTTTCCAAGTTTTCAGTTGAATGACTTTTGGACTACATGTTCGTAAAAGTGTGAACTTAACAAACGTAATCTGTTTCAACAAATTGGTTTAATGAACTCCATAGAAAATTAAAGCATGTGTTGTCAAAATTCTTCATTTTTTCCATATCATCAGTATGTTAATAACCCTTATAGGCCGCAAAGGGCCAAACTGCACTCGAGATCATGAAGACGAATAGTATGCTGTCCTCGCAGTCTGCTCTCATTACTGCACTGTGATTTTTTTTTCTTTCCTCCATCTCGAAAGAAGCTAAACTGTATCGAAACTGTATCCATTTAATACAAACAAAGATTGTGCCCATCTTAGGACTAGCCTGCAAGCTATATTATTACTCTTCTTCTCCCGTTTCTTACTAGAACTTACATTAATAGAATCGTTAGTTGGATGCATGCAATTAAAGGAATTAATTTCTCCTTATTTCGGACTTAAGACCAATCGAAATATCGATAGTTTTCTGAAAATCCGGCAGAATTCAATGTCATTAGTGGCAGACAAAACCGAGAAGAAATATTTTTAGGAATGAGTACCAAAACTGTGTTCATCGTAATCTTTAATGTTATAAATAGTTATTAACAACAGCAGGAATGTATTTTTCCAATACTTTACGTTACTTTTACTCATTTTATGTGTGTACAAAGCGACATTTAATAAGGATTGTGAATCGCTCGATTCGATAACAAACACAATGACCCAGACATAACGACGAAAATGTCGGTTTGGATAAAACTATGAACATGGACATCCAAATCGCAAAAATCATTGACATTAAAAAATTGAATACATTTAGTCGTTTAAAATCTCAGTACTGACTGCACATTTGGAATACATACTCAACATGTTTACGCAAAGACTAAACCATTTTATCTGCGACACTCACCAATACGAAGATCTTGCACTAGCAGGGCTACTATTTTCCTCTGATGGATCTTTTGTCGACAATGTGTGCTTGCTGATTCACACCCTTCTTAACTGCAAAAAGTGTTTAGTTAAGAGGCAGGTTGTATTTTGGCAAAGACGATTATGCTTGCTTTGTCGCAACTATTCTCCCTTGTGTCCCGTTGAACGTTGATCGGCTGTCAGACCTCATGAGATAATTAGCTTCAAAAACTGTAAGAAGATGAAAAGCGAATATTGCTTGTTTGATACAGTTCAAGTGCAATATAAGAGGGTCATTGCTTATCACATTTCAATGCACAAATCAACCAAAACCTTTGTCAAAAAGATCGTTTTGAAGTCGAATTAATCAATGATTAGAAGATGGTTTCTCGTATTAATGCTAACAATAACAAACTAACAATTAAGCTTATAATTTAATATTAAATATACAAGGGAAAATACACACTTATGACTGGCTAAAAATAGTGCATTTCGCGCGTAACACTGGGCAACTTTTAGTTGTAATACGCGTACAAATTCCAAATGAACTCTCCACAGGTTTCCAAGTTTTCAGTTAAATGACTTTTGGACTACATGTTCGTAAAAGTGTGAACTTAACAAACGTAATCTGTTTCAACAAAATGGTTTAATGAACCACATAGAAAATTAAAGCATGTGTTGTCAAAATTCTTCATTTTTTCCATATCATCAGTATGTTAATAACCCTTATAGGCCGCAAAGGGCCAAACTGCACTCGAGATCATGAAGACGAATAGTATGCTGTCCTCGCAGTCTGCTCTCATTACTGCACTGTGATTATTTTTTCTTTCCTCTATCTCGAAAGAAGCTAAACTGTATCGAAACTGTATCCATTTAATACAAACAAAGATTGTGCCCATCTTAGGACTAGCCTGCAAGCTATATTATTACTCTTCTTCTCCCGTTCCTTACTAGAACTTACATTAATAGAATCGTTAGTTGGATGCATGCAATTAAAGGGCCGTTTACACGACAGAAAAATTTGGTTCCGGACCCATCGAAAAAGCGGTACGGACCCATAACTTTTGTAAAGAAACACTGGAGTTTCTACAGGACCATAGGCGCCTATGGCCCTGTAGAAACTCCAGCATTCCTTTGCAAACGTTATGGGTCCGTACCGCTTTTTTGACGGGTCCGGACCCAAATTTTTCTGTCGTGTAAACGGCCTTTAAAGCAATTAATTTCTCCTTATTTTGGACTTAAGACCAATTGAAATATCGAAAGTTTTCTGAAAATCCGGCAGAATTCAATGTCATTAGTGGCAGACAAAACGGAGAAGAAATATTTTTAGGAATGAGTACCAAAACTGTGTTCATCGTAATCTTTAATGTTATAAATAGTTATTAACAACAGCAGGAATGTATTTTTCCAATACTTTACGTTACTTTTACTCATTTTATGTGTGTACAAAGCGACATTTAATAAGGATTGTGAAACGCCCGATTCGATAACACACACAATGACCCAGACATAACGACGAAAATGTCGGTTTGGATAAAACTATGAACATGGACATCCAAATCGCAAAAATCATTGACATTAAAAAATTGAATACATTTAGTCGTTTAAAATCTCAGTACCGACTGCACATTTGGAATACATACTCAACATGTTTACGCAAAGACTAAACCATTTCATCTGCGACACTCACCAATACGAAGATCTTGCACTAGCAGGGCTACTATTTTCCTCTGACGGATCTTTTGTCGACAATGTGTGCTTGCTGATTCACACCCTTCTTAACTGCAAAAAATGTTTAGTTAAGAGGCAGGTTGTATTTTGGCAAAGACGATTACGCTTGCTTTGTCGCAACTATTATCCCTTGTGTCCCGTTGAACGTTGATCGGCTGTCAGACCTCATGAGATAATTAGCTTCAAAAACTGTAAGAAGATGAAAAGCGAATATTGCTTGTTTGATACAGTTCAAGTGCAATATAAAAGGGTCATTGCGTATCACATTTCAATGCACAAATCAACCAAAACCTTTGTCAAAAAGATCGTTTTGAAGTCGAATTAATCAATGATTAGAAGATGGTTTCTCGTATTAATGCTAACAATAACAAACTAACAATTAAGCTTATAATTTAATATTAAATATACAAGGGAAAATACACACTTATGACTGGCTAAAAATAGTGCATTTCGCGCGTAACACTGGGCAACTTTTAGTTGTAATACGAGTACAAATTCCAAATGAACTCTCCACAGGTTTCCAAGTTTTCAGTTGAATGACTTTTGGACTACATTTTCGTAAAAGTGTGAACTTAACATGTCGATGCTGGGCGACGATAAAACTCTGCTGGTTCGTTTTTGTACAACTTTATTCTCCGAATTGAACGTTCAACAACATCGCTTTCTCATGCACATTTTTTACAAAAACTCAACTCATCACTTTTTTACACGTGCGGACGAGGTCCCTAGCAACGGACTGACGTCATTGGTATCATAGCAACGCGACCGGAAATGAAAGTTCAGGAAGCAGGAGGCACATCCCCGCCCCTAGTCGAGACACAATGTTTGTCGAGACGATTTTAAGTTCTACTCTTCCGCCTCCTGTACTAAGCAAAGTTTTGTGATTGGCCTTTTATACTCTCCGAACTGAGTTCGTACTGTAACAGCTCGAACTAACCCATCCTGCCCAGGATGAGTAGACACGATTCTGCCCAACGGCCATACACCTCGCGGCTGATTTGGCTCAGCAACTAGGACAACATCTCCTTCTTTGAGGTTCTGTTTCTTCTCTTTCCACTTCTTCCTCTCTGTCAGGCTAGAAAGGTACTCTTTGGTAAAACGTCTCCAGAAGAAATTAGCTAGCGCTTGGGACTGTCGCCACATCTTTGTCGAGTTAATCTCTCTGTCACTAACTTCAGCATCTTCATAACTCGGATTTGCCCGCAACAGCAAGAAATGGTTTGGGGTTAACGCTTCAATGTCCCCTGCATCATTGGACACATGAGTAATCGGTCGACTGTTTAGTATTCCTTCTGCTTCGACTAGTGCGGTTCTCAACACTTCTTTGGAAACAGCCCTATCCGCAAGAATTGCCTTCAGCGTCTTCTTGGTGCACTGTACTAGCCTCTCCCATGCACCTCCAAAGTGCGGAGCACTTGGCGGCTGAAATTTCCACTCGATTTCCTTAGGAGCACAGAAGTTTTGTATCCTCTCTTCATCCAATTGTTTGATGCATTTCCGCAACTCATTATTTGCACCAACAAAGTTCGTTCCATTATCACTGTGGATGCTCTGCGGTCGTCCACGTCGCGCAATGAACCTTTTCAATGCCATGATGAAATGATCTGTTGAAAGATCATCCACAAGTTCAAGGTGGCACGCTCTAGTACTCATGCAAGTGAACAAGCACCCGTATACTTTAACTTCACTGCGTCTTTCCTTTACTAACATAGGTCCAAAAAAGTCAACTCCAGTGTTCCTGAACACCATTCCTGGCTCAAGTCGGCACTCTGGTAAACTTGCCATTTGCTGCTCTTGAGGCTTTACTGTCTGGCGATAACAGTAGTTGCACTTGAATTTCGCGTTTCGCACTACCTGGCGACCATGGATGATCCAATACTCCTGCCGAATTTGATTATGCAGGTGCTCAGTTGGCGGGTGGTAGTAGATACGATGCATTTCTTCGACGATCAGCGGTGCAAGTTCATGGCGCGAATCAATTATTTTGGGATGTCGTGTTCTGTAAGGTAGGCATTGTGCTCTCTGCAGCCTTCCACCGACAACCAAGAACCCATCTTCCAACCTTGGGTCAAGAGATTTAATTCTACTCTTCTTGTGAATCTCCTCACCTATCTTCAGACACTGTATCTCCTCGCCGAATGATTCAACTTGCGCCCTCTTCACAAGATGATTCTGAGCAGCTCTCAATTCGTTCGACGTAAGTGCTCCCAGTAGACGTACTTCCTTCTTAGCTCTTACATTGTTTGCAAATCGCATCACATAAGCTGTAACTCTTCTTAGTTTGGTCAGTGACGAATACTTCTTCCACCCTAACAGGACCTTGTTTTCCTGAGATGCTCCAGCCCATCTTTCCTTCTTCTTTTCTTTGATGTCATCGTTCTCGCAGGACGCTTTGACTTTATTTTCTGGCCAGAGCTCTGCTGATTCATACAGGAACTTGGGTCCACTAATATAGCGAAAGCTCACGCCAAGTTCCGTAGGACTTAGTCCCCGGGTGATGTCATCTGCAGGGTTAGCCTCTGTGGGCACATATCTCCAACTCACAGCGCCCGCCCCTAGTGTGGCCTCCAGACTGCTCATGATTGTGTGAATCTCAGACACCCGGTTACCGACGAATGCTTTGTAAGTGGAGCTCGTTTGGCGGATCCAATGTAGGACTGTGGTAGAATCACTCCAGAAAGTTATCTTCTCTATCTTTGTAACCATTTCTTCTACCAGTGTTTGAGTTAACCGCACAGCAACTAAAGCTCCCATGAGCTCCAATCGGCAGATAGACTGTGACTTTAATGGAGCAACACGGCCTTTTCCCGCTATAAGACTACACTCTACTGTGTCATCTATAAATTCTCTTCTTAGGTAGGCACACGCGCCATAAGCATTCTGGCTAGCGTCGCAAAACACATGAAGTGAAGTCTCTCGTACAGGTTTCTGTTCTTGGATAAGAGCTCTCGGAATTCTCACTTCATCAAGCTTTTCTGCTTCCTTGCGCCATTCACGCCACTCTCGAAGATCAGCTTCTTTCAACTCGTCATCCCATCCGTACTTCATACGATTTAGATTCTGCAGGATGATTTTACTTCTGATTGAGAATGGGAGGAGAAGTCCTCGCGGATCCCAAACAGAGAATGCTTGACTCAAGATCTTCCTCTTTGTCGTACCTGGATCATCCTTCAGTCCGGTAAACTGGAGCATATCTTCTTGGGCATCCCAAATGACTCCCAAAGTTCTGTCTGTTGGTAACTTATCTTCACTCAGTTCGAGGAATCGTGGAGATCTATCCTGCTCCGGGATGGTTGCCAAGACGTCTGGGTCATTTGTCAGCCACTTGTGTAGGCGGAAACCTCCACGACGCAGCAACTCTGTCATCTGCTTCCTCATTTCAATAGCTTCCTCGCAAGAATCTGTTGATGGTAGACCATCATCCATGTAAAAGTGCTGGTAGACGGCTTTCACACCCAAAGGTAAATCTTCCCCATTCTCATCAGCATTTCGCCTCATAGTGTAGTTCGCTCTGGATGGCGCAGACACTTCTCCAAACACTGTTCTCTCGAACTGGTACACGCTTGGTTCTTCTATCAGAGAGTGTCTCCATAAGAATCTCAATGCTGGCTTATCACGATCAGGGAGACGGAGCATATGGTACATTTCTTTCACATCAGCGGCCATTGCAATTCTTCCTTCGCAAAACCTGAGGAAAACTCCAAAAAGAGAGGACAGAAGATCTGGTCCTGTGTAGATCTTATCGTTCAAACTTTGTCCCATGAATTTTGCTGATGCATCGTAGACTCTTCTGAGGCGATCAGGTTTTTTGGGATTAATGACAAATCTGTGTGGTAAGTACCAAGTCACTTTACTATCGCACCGTATATCCCCTTCACTCAGTTTCTTCACATAGCCCTTCTCAACGTCATCCTGGATTGACTTTGCATATCTCTCTCTGATCTCGGGACAGCTCTCAAACTTTTTCTCTAGGGATTGTAGCCTCCTCTTTGCCATTCCGTAATTGTTGGGCAGAGATGGTTCCTCATCTCTCCACAGTAGACCTGACACATACGCATCTTCATTCACACTCTTAAAGGTTGTCTTTTCCATCAGTGACAATGCTCGCTTGTCCTCAATCGAACGGGTTGGATCAGCTAGCTTGACCACGCCCAAGGTTTCTATCTCTGACTGAGCCATGACCAGCTGCTTCAGCTCCTCATTTTCAACTGAACTTCTTTCAAACACTTTGAACCCATTGTATGGAGATGCTACTCTTCGCTCACCAGGTAACCAATTAGTCACCGCCCATCCAAGTGGGGTCTCAACAGCATAAGGTACCCTGTCAAGTTCCGGTTGACCTGAGGGTTTCAGAATTTGTCTTGGTAGAATCAAGTCAGAGTTGTTAGTTCCAATTATGAGTTGCACTGGACCCGTGTCAGTGTCACGCAAGTCTAAGTTCTTCAGATGTTGATACTCATGCTTGATTGTTGACCACTTCAACTTCTGATCCGGACCATTCAGGCTAGGAATTGTCTTCACATCTCGCAAGGAGTACTTGACTTCCTCTTTTCCGACTCGTGCGACATAACATTTCTTGATGTGCTGGGAAGCAAACACCTTCTGCGCATTTACTCCTTGAATTTCGAGATCTACCTCTTTGCCTTGAAGCCCAAGTGAGAGCGCTAAGCTTTCATCTATAAGCGTTGTGTTACAGCCTGAGTCACGCAATGCCATCACCTGCTGTTTTCCTGTTTCTCCAAAGACAACTATGGGAAGTACTTCAACCAAAGCAAGACCACCAGTCTCACAACCTGTGTACGCTGATTGTTGATACTCCTCAAGAGGCTCCACAGCCTGACGTGGTGATGAGTCTCTACCTTCCAGGGAGACAGGAGCTGGGTTTCTCTCAACTTCTGGCACTTGTTCTGATTCACGTTTCGCTTTTCCCCGTTCAATAAATCTCAAGTCGACTTCATGTACAAGGGTATGATGACGCATGTCACAGTTTTCAACTTTGCATCTATTCTTACTACGACATTTACGCAGACGATGACCGGGTAATAGACAACATAAGCATAGTTTGTGTTCCTCGACAACTTTCTCCTTCTCGCTAGTCAACATTCCCTGAAAACGTTTGCACTCTTGCAAAGTGTGATTAGTGGACTGGTGAATTGGGCACTTTGTTCCACAGCTGGCGCGTAAATATTCTCCCGTGGCTCCTGCAAACAGCCCAGGTTGGGATTTGTCAGCTGGCTTACGCCTATCAACTTTAGATGTATCTGAACGCTTCCACTCTCTCTTCTCTGGCATCCACCGCTGCTTGGACTCACTAATTTTTGCCTCTTTCTCTAGCCAATTTGCAAATGAATCCCAGGTTGACAATTTCGGTTTTCCTTCAACAAACTCGGCCCATCTGCCGCAAAGGCGTGTGGGAAGTTTAGAAACAGTTGCTTCAGGGACTTGCGAGCTAAGCTCGTGAAGAAAGTTATGCTCTTTGAAAATGCCTATCAATTCAGAAACTATTTCTTGATACTGCCGGATCTGCACACTATTTTCTTTCACTATGGTCGGAAACTGATCTATACGTTTCTTCGCAGCTGATACCACTGTGTCTACACGACCAAAACGCTCCTGGAGCGCAGTCCATGCCTCCTCGTATTTATCTGAACCTGGCATGAATTTCGCTAGACATGATTTTGCACTTCCATCCACAGAATCTAACAGAAATTTAAGCTTCTCTGTTGCATCATAAACTTCCTTTTTATCCACTTCAACATTAAATGCTGCTTTGAATTTTGAGTACTCTAGTGGATTTCCATTGAACTTCTGCACGTTTGGTTTCACGATTTTCACAAAGGCTGGCAGCATTTTCTCAAACAACTGATCTATCTTTGACGTTTGCACACTAGGGTCTCCTGTGGCAGAGGTTTTCAACTCAGCTTTACCTTTAGCAATAAAAGATTCACATGTCTCTTTTTTACGGGACTCACTAGAAACCTCTGTTACGATCTCTGGTTTGGTGGATTTAACTTCCTCCATGTGAGGTTTTTCAACAACATTGTTTTCAGTAATTTCCAGGTCTAAGCGCGAGACCCGATCGTTCACACTGTCTGAAGGTAATTTATTTAACTGTTCATCAATATCACCTTTATTTGACATACCTTCTTCCTGGGCGATGGCATCTTCAAACTCATATTCCAATCTCGATTCTTCAGCTTTCTTTTGAAGTTCCAAGAGCTTTGCACGCTTCTGTTGTTCGGCTCGCAGACACTCGATCTCATTTGCGAACGTTTGCTCGGCTATTTTTAGTTCCAGTGCTAACTTCTCAGCTCGCAATTTCTTTCTCAAAACGGAACGTTTACTTGAAGTAGTAGACTCACTTGGCGTGAACAGTCGAGGTGTTTCGCCTTCTTCTCTGTTTGAGGCACTCATCTTGGCACGACTTGAATGACTCTTCCACAATATTGAACCAGGCGGTTCGATGATAAATTTTACACACAATTACACGCAGTTTCACGGCTGTCTTACAGCTTGACTCGGCGATTTTCCCCTTGATTTCACAATCTCCGGCTCGGTGGACCAAATGTCGATGCTGGGCGACGATAAAACTCTGCTGGTTCGTTTTTGTACAACTTTATTCTCCGAATTGAACGTTCAACAACATCGCTTTCTCATGCACATTTTTTACAAAAACTCAACTCATCACTTTTTTACACGTGCGGACGAGGTCCCTAGCAACGGACTGACGTCATTGGTATCATAGCAACGCGACCGGAAATGAAAGTTCAGGAAGCAGGAGGCACATAACAAACGTAATCTGTTTCAACAAATTGGTTTAATGAACTACATAGAAAATTAAAGCATGTGTTCTCAAAATTCTTCATTTTTTCCATATCATCAGTATGTTAATAACCCTTATAGGCCGCAAAGGGCCAAACTGCACTCGAGATCATGAAGACGAATAGCTTGCTGTCCTTGCAGTCTGCTCTCATTACTGCACTGTGATTATTTTTTCTTTCCTCCATCTCGAAAGAAGCTAAACTGTATCGAAACTCAACATGATTAAGTCCTTTTTTGACGCCAAGTTTTTTTCTTCTTATTTCAACAAAAATTCTCAATGCAAGTTTTTTACTAGAAGCCCTGATTTAACTAACTTTAATACTGGTAACTATAAAATTTCAATTTGCACAATTTCACTTTCGGAAAGAGCCGCTGCCACTGTGCTTCAGCAACAATTGTCTCCCTGTCGAGGTTGCGAAAATTAGCACATGCAAAAAAAAAAAAAAAACTGATAAATCTTGAAGCCTATTGCTATTTGAACGTCGTCAATCGCGATTGACGTCTGTCTGTGGACAAGACAGAAGACGATCGACAAAAACCTCTTTAAGTTTTCGTCGCGTGGTTATGCAAAATTCCAAATTATGTGAATTGTAACTAAAAGTGGACGAAAATCTACAAAAACATGTAGCGCCCTAAATCCGCCGCCACAAACACTTGAGCCTGCTCGAAGGCTAAAAATGTGTTTTTGATAAACTGCTACCAAAATAGACATCCAAATCGCAAAAATCGTTGACATAAAGAAATGAATCTACAGTGAATCTGTTCAGTCATTACCGGCGTGGACGGTATAAGTTGCAAACGTGAGGTATTTACTCAAACGTCAGGTATTTATATAACGACACTCAAATGCTAACCGTTTTATCTGCGATACTCACCAATACGAAGTTCCTCCTCTAAGATCACGGCCACTTTTTTTCACTGGCGGATATTTCGTGAGTGCCGGTGCCTGCTCCTTCACAGCGTTGTTGACTGGAAAAATGTTTAGCTGCGAGGCTAATTATTCTTTTGTCTACTGGCCTAGACCCTCTGATCTTCCGACCCTCTTACCTGCTACAGTCTTTTTAAAGTAAAGCTATGATCCTCCCAGTTATAAACGCAATTTCAGCAATTGCGTAGAGAAACTGTCGTCAAACGCATTTTCCATTTGGCAGAATTGTTTCAAAGTATTTTATAAGCAAAGCATTCGTGCTGGCCACTCATCCGACCGATGAAATTTACCAAATTAAGTGTCGCTCCACTTAATTTGAACAAAGATTGTTTCCCTATTAGTAGGGCTCAATTGCGTCCAATTAAACGAAATTACACGCAAATGGAAACTTTTTTATCCAGTCTTCATATCAAAGAGTAACCATATATTAATGTTATTGAGGAAAACACTTCTCACTTATATGTTAAGGCAAAACGTAGATGACTGAACATTCAAACTACCTTCGCATTTGTTTTTGCATTTGTCGCGTGGCCATGACAGGCGATAATGCCGGACTTCATACTGATAACACACACAATGACCCGGACATAAGGATAAAAATTTGTTTCAATAAAACTAACAAAAAAGACATCCAAATCGCAAAAATCTTTGACATGAAAAATTCAATCTATCATGATTCAATCATCTAAAAACTCAGTACCGGTATAAGCTGCACACGGGGCCTGTATACTCAACATGTTTACGCAAAGGCTAAACAGTTTTATTAGCGAAACTCACCAATACGAAGATCTTGCACGAACAGGGCTACTATTTTTCTCTGAAGGATATATTTCGTGTGTGCTTGCTGATTCACAATCTTCTTCACTGGAAAAAAAATTAAGTTGCGAGTTTTGATGATTGTCGCACGTTTTACTTGGCAAAGACGCACCCCTGAAGATATGATAGGGCTGTTTTGAGACTAGCCTTTTATCTGCTCGGGTTGACCACAAAGTAAGTTATAATTACTATCCTCCGGCCTGCATTGTGCACTTGACGTCTCGGTGGGCTTGTTGGTGGAGAACAATAGCGAAATGATCTCGAAAACTTCACTCTATTATTATGCAAAATTTGAGTAACATTTTGGCACCAACATGGCGATCGGCTACCAACCGTAGCCCACTCATACGGAAAAAAAGAGACGAAGCTTGCTAAGTTAACACTGTTAACTTTGCACGCTTCGTCTCGTTTTCCTTGTTTATCCGGGCTCGGAAAAGTCAGCGGTATAGCTCAATGAAGCTTACAAAATCAACCAACATCTCGACAAAGTAAGCAGTGAAGTAAAGGTTCGCAAGTTAGATTTATAAGGTTCGGAGCCCGTAGTTGAAATGAAATTTTCTGTTGAAAGAGGTTGGATTTCTTGACGAATTTGAGCAAATTTTTCATACCATTTTTTTGTCTAAGCGGAAATGTTTGATCTTAGGTGATTTTAATATCAATACACTTGTTAAGAGCACAATAGCAAAAGAATACCTTAATCTGGTCCATTCCAAAGGCTTTAATCCCTTGATATTTGAAGCAACTCGAATAACAGAGACGACAATAAGTTGTATTGATCATATTCACTCCAATTTTGTGTACTCAAGCGCAAGTGGTAGTATTGCAGTCGAAATAGCTGATCATTTGCCTGTTTTTAGCCTTTCATACGATCCTTTACTAAGCCCCTTTCCCGATACCATTGAAATTAGAGACTTTAAAAGATTTGATGAGATTGCTTTCCGTGACGAATTAAGGAACGAAAAATGGAAGTCTGTTTATAATAGTAGTAATGCGAATGAAAGCTTAACTAGATCTCTACACACTTTTAACAGGATTAGCAATAAACATGCACCAATTAAATCAATTAAGATTAAAGGTAAGTCAAACAAACCCTCGATAACTAAAGGATTAAAAAAATCGATTAAAGTTCGTAATCAGCTGCATAAAAACTGGTTGACTACCCGCAACAGTTATTATTATAATAGATATAAATTGTACCGTAACAAAATCGTTACTATCAATAAGTTATACCGTACAATATACTATGATCGCGTACTTAAAGACTCTACAAACCGTAAGAAAATGTGGGATAACATTAACCTAATAATAAATAAAAAGCCGCCATCTTCCATCATTGATAATTTACAAGTTAACGGTAAAAATCTCCACCAACCAGCTTCTATATCAAATGCTATCAACAAGTACTTCTGCAATGCTCCAACTGAACTTGCATCTAGCTTGCCTAAAGCAGACCGCCATTTCGCGTCCTTTTTGAGAGGGAAAAATGCATTTTTCGCTTTACTAAGGTAAGTGAAGTGGAGGTCTTCTTACTTTTAGAGAGCATCGATTGTAAAAAATGGTTTGGTTATGACAAGATTCACCCTTTGTTATTATCCTCTGCTGCACTCGAAATATTTAGACAAGTGACATACATAATAAACTTAACACTTAAACAAGGTATATTTCCAGATAGTTTAAAAATTGCGAAGGTTATCCCGATTTTCAAACAAGGCTCTCGTTCTTCATGCCGTAACTACCGACCCATATCAGTTCTCTGTGCATTAAGTAAAATTTTTGAGAGGTGCATTCTCACTGATCAACTGATATTCTATTGCCTGACTGAAGATATCTTAGTACCTAATAAGTACGGCTTTCGATCTGGATACAATACAATTGACTGCTTGGTAGATTTAATAGATGAGATAACGAAAGCCCTTGATGAAGAAAGGTATGCTGTATCGCTCTTTCTAGACCTAAGCAAGGCATTTGACACAGTAAACCATTCTATTTTGTTATCCAAACTAGACCTATATGGTATACGAGGTAATGCAAATCAGTGGTTTAGGTCTTACCTAAGCAACAGGAAGCAGAAAGTTTTTGTCAATGGTGTGGTGTCTAACTTTCTTTTAGTAAACTCTGGAGTACCTCAAGGATCGATCTTAGGCCCTTTTCTTTTTTTAATTTATATAAATGATTTTGAAAAAGCAACCAACTATTTTTCCCTAAGACTATTTGCGGATGATATTTCCTTAACTGCAACTGGGAAAGACCTAGATATATTGCTTCAGAGGATAAACTCTGAATTGCCCGCTATTTATGAATGGTTATGCTCAAACAGATTAACCCTGAATTTAAGTAAGACAAAATACTTGGTTTTTCAACCACGACAAAAAATTAGTTTTAACCTATATCCTCCTCTAAAATTAGCAGATCAGTACCTAGAACAGTCATATAGTGTTAAATATTTAGGGCTCATTATTGATTGTTTCCTGTCATGGCATGAGCATATTTATCATTAAGTAGTAAAGTTAGTAAAAGTGTCAATATTATCGCTAAACTAAAACCACATGTGACATCCCAATCTCTGATAAGCATCTATTATGCACTTGTATACCCCTATCTAACCTATGGTTGTGTACTGTGGGGCAATAATTACGAGGCGCCATTGTCACAATTGGTGAGACTACAAAACAAAGTTGTTAGAATTATCAACAATGTGCTACTTTGTGATCATATTACTCCCCATTATGTAAACCTTTGTTTCCTTAAGCTTCCCGACATTGTTAAATTATACACGTGTCAACTATTTTATGATCACCTAATTAATAAGAAGTCGTCGAACCTTAACTTGTCTCTAGTATCTGAGCAACATAATTACTCTACTCGAAGTGTATCCTTACAACACCTAAGTCCAGAATCCTTTAGAATAAACATAAGAAAATTTTGTCTAACTATCTTAGGGTGCTATTATTGGAATGATATTCCTTTATCTATACGCAACAAGCCAACTAGAAAACTGTTTAAAAAAGCACTTTATCAGTTTTATTTTGCTCAGTATTGATAATTCTAACATTATATATTTATTTACTATGCGTTTGCTCTTTCCTCTCTAGTTTACTTTTTATCCTAAAATAAATGTACGTAATTAAAGGGCATATAATTAGTTTACTATATCTTTGCCCTTTCCACTTCATCTTTCACTGTTACGTACTTATTTGGTTAAATATATTGTATCTTATGTTTGTCAAGTGGAAATAAATAAAAAAATAAAAATAAAAATAAAATGTTGGTCACGTGATGGTTGATTTGGGAATCTCTCTTCATACAAGGAGCAGCCAATTGGTGTCATAATCTCAAATGCTATTTGTGTTAGTTCCTTCTTTGAAGCACATTCAAGCACAAAAATCACAGAGCTGTTCTTGAGGGTAACACTTTCTTCGGCCACACTGACAGTAGTCAGGCTTTGTTACTTGAGATGGCATCCTTGAATCATAATGTGATACATAGGGTGATGTTCTGGTAAATATACTGCCCTAACATAGTTATCTCTCATTACTTACCACCACTTTCCAAGTGAACCAGTTGGTCTAGAGCAATTAATCAACATCAAATCATCTATTAATTCCTGAATGCTTCGACTATTTTGCTTGAAGTTGCAAAATACCAAACCCAGTCCTGTACTTTTCAAAGAGGAGAGAAGCATGGAATGGAATGGTATATGCCACTTTCCATACAGTAACATTAATTGATGTTGGGAAAAATAAAGCTAACATATTAATATAGGTTGTCAAATTCTCTTTAAGTTGTTCAATTTCTATTAAACTGGTATCCACCTTATTAAACAGTGTTCCAGCATTCCATAAATGTTGAGCTTTCCCCAAGGCCTACCTCTTTTATTAGGTTTCAACCTATGGAGACGAAATATCAAAATTTGGCCAATCATTTTCCAGAATTTGTGATAGCATACCAGTGTTTCATTTCACCAGTGATAAGATCAAACATTTTCGGCCAAGACCATTACCTATACAAACTGTTTTTAAATCAAGGCTTAAAACTTGGGTCACCTAGTTTTGAGATCCAAAGAAAAAGAAGAACTAACTTTTTTAGTCATACTGGCATTTTAAATACTGTTTATCAGTTCCATTTTAAAATGGGTACTTTTAAAACGTACCACTCATTTAGTGATTTGAAAATCTTGACCAGTTGCTGATCATAAAATTCAGAACACTTCATAAAGACGGAGGATGTAAACAGTAGGTTGCAGGTCATTGTTTCACTATAAATGAACCCAAACCTTTACTAATTTTAGACCTCAACACTATGCTTTAGATAATGTTTCAGCCTAAGGTTAGCAATTTTTTGTACAGGTTTGGGCTGTTTCAGTTATCGTACAACAATGACCTGCAACCCTAACCTGCAACCCGCGCATGTAACCTGCACCTTACACTCCCCACTTCTGATACAAATTTCCAAATCGTCTTTTTGTTTCGGCAGGTATGTTTTGCAGGTTAAGGGTTGCTGGTTGAAATTTAATCATAACTGGAAAACCGCTGTTTTCCAGTTATAATTAAATTTCAACCTGCAACCTGAAAAACATACCTGTCGTTTTTGTTTGAGTCAATTCTTTCATTCGTGGACCGTCGAAATTTGTTTCCAAAGGTCACTCCACAGCCATGCAAAACTATATTAATTCAAAAACGTTTCCTACATACGACATTCAAACATGAAAGTATCCGTCACCTGAAAAATGCGATCAGCAAGAAATCCGCCATGTTGAGACAGTCCAAAATTATGAGCCTGCATTCTCCAGTACAGCCAACATGAATGTCATGTAAGACAACACAGCGGTCAAATGAGTGCGCATGTGCGTGGTTAAAGCACTTCCGGTCTCTTTTCGGAACACACTACGGAACGAACTGTGCGTGAGTTTGTGAATGAAGTATTGCTGGGAATTTTTTTTTTTGGTGGATGAATCATTACCTAAATGACTTACCACGTATGATACCACGTATGACTGAAGACCTTTGCGGTAGTAAACGCAAGAAAGGGGATCCAGTTTGAGTAAAACTGCTTGCTTATTTTCATTGTGGTAAGGTGAGTAAAAAGTAAACAAAGGCATTACCCCGTAAACTATTTCTGTTTCCTCGGCTCCAACTACGATTTACGTTTATTTTACTTTATTCGGTTTTGGGAAAGACGAGCTACAATTCGATGTGGGCTAACGATCATTTTAGCACGATATTTAAGACAATTTCAGGTAGATCTTTAACCACTGAAAGCTCACTTTGTGGAAAACGTGATTACATGTGGTGAAAGTAAGAAATTGTATGATCGAGAAGGAAACAAATGTTAAAGTGCTTTTGGAATTCATTAACCAGTACACATGATTTTAGTGTCTTCAGTTCATCACGTGCCAAGCCAGAATATATTGTACA
>NC_090875.1:38856706-38861706 GCF_036669935.1 Montipora foliosa
ACAACAAGGTACACTTCGCTGACCCCCAGTCCATGGACTACTCAAATGGACTACCCGATTGGACTACCCTAAAAATACTATTTAGAATGAGTACTGTTGATCCATCTGTACGCAGCATCTCAAATAGTCCTTACTTAAGCCTCAACAACCATTTTAAACAGCATCGTTCAACAGTATTTAAGTCTAAGCACGCATTTTAAAAAGGTTAGCTTTCGATTATTATTGTGATGGCCGATTACGTCATGTAAGCTAACCTTTTTAAAACGGGTGCTTAGACTTAAATACTGTTGAACAATGCTGTTTTAAAATGGGTGTTGAGGCTTAAGTAAGCACAATTTGAGATGCTGCTTACACATAGATTAACAGTACTCATTCGAAATAGTATTTTTAGGGTAGTCCCGATTATGACCCATTATTCAACCAACTAAGAAGCGTTCCAAGTAACTCATTCCTTTCTATGGCGGCTTTTCTTTGTAAAGGGCAGTGTTGACGAGGTAAGAGCAAACTGAGAACGAAAGCACTTGTTCCAGGGGCACACAACGAAGGTGTTCCGCAGCTGTGTTTCTCTTGGCTGGAAAAAGAAGTATTTCGTAGTGGCTGGGAATTATTTTGGGTATGTAGGCAAATTGTTTCAATCTTCTCGCCATCCCACCTTTCTATCGGGGAAATACTTTTGTTGTGAAGCTATTTGTAGGCAATCTATTTTTCGCTTTTCGCTCAGTAAGGGGAGAATTGAAGCTTGTAGCCCCACCCATTTCCACCTACGATGCACTGAAATGTTGTTATTATGCTTGCTGGCTGAGACAAGAAATTCAGTCTAGTGAGGATTGCCTGCTAGTTGCCATGAGTACAATATAGTTTTTGATTTCAGATTTTGATTTTTAGTACACCACTAAATCTGCGTTTTATCGACTCTTGCTCAAAATATTTAGCTTTTCAACTTGTAATTACGCCCATCAGATCAAGCCACCAATCCAACGTATACCGAGAGGAAGATGGTCCACGGTTTCTTGCTTCAAAACTCAAAAATGTTGTGGCGCCTTGCGACAAAGGGTCTTTTAAACAGATGTACTCCACGCTGTGAATTAGTTTTAATAAAGTTACCGGCTTTTGTTGCAAAAAATTACATTATAAAAACGTGCAAAAGTGCACACAAATGATGTGCTATAGAAACGCAAAAGGACTAATGTTACCGAAGACAAAATCCTTACTGAAAAACACATGAAAATTGGTAATCTTACGGAAACATCAATACTGGAAACATATGTTGAAGCAGCGGAATGTTCGATCGTCGCCGTATTTAACAAGAGGGACCTTACAAAAGAACGACGACGACGCGCCAATGAAAACGTTTTCTAAAAATATTATTTCCCGTTATTGCAATTATTTCGTGATAACTTTAGGTCGTCCGGAATGGGAAATGTTTATCAACATTGCGGGAAGAAAAAAATTGGAATTGTACGGTTATTTGGAAAGAAATTTAAAAACATTTCGTCAGGTTCTCACGTCCTCTACACGAAGAAATGTACCAAAATGAAAAACGCGCGTGCAGGGCGTACAGAGCCTTTGCTTTTGTTCATTAAGTTTTGTGGCATTTTCGTAGCCGTCGTTGTCGTCCTATCGTAAGGTCCCTAATTATTCGCCAAAGGTGAGATGAATATCGGTGAAGAAAAACTGAGACGATGTCGAGGTTTTTATTTGCAGATATTCACCGAGCCTGAGGTGAATAATTATTTTAGTATAACAAGCCGTTCTTATCAAAAGTGAAATGCTCTGAGAAGTGACAGACAATTGTTTCTGCAAGTATCAAAGATATCCTATTATTATTATTATTATTATTATTATTATTATTATTATTATTATTATTATTATTATTATTATTATTATTATTATTATTATTATTATTATTATTATTATTATTATTATTATTATCTTGTTTTCGCACATTGGACTTCCAATGGAACTTCCGTACTCCAGGAAGCTTGGTGACAACAAGTCTCCTCAAACTTCTAGGACCTTCCTAAGAATCCTTGCCGTGTTTAGAATAACACTTTTCTGAAGCTCGTCTATCTTGGTCTCTATACCAATATTCTCTAGTCTCTTCTTTATATCTTTTGGAACTGTTCCAAATGTTCCGATTACAATAGGAATTACCATTGTTTTCATTTTCCATAACTTCTTCAATTCTCTTGCTAGATCCTGGTATTTCACTACCTTCTCGACTTCTTTGTCCTCAATACGGCTATCATATGGTACTGCAAAATCTATTATTTTGCAGCATTTATTTCTCTTCTCAACAACAATCATGTCTGGTCTTCTTGCCTCTATCACGTGATCAGTCTGTATCGTAAAATCCCATAAAATCCCATATTATTATTATTATTATTATTATTATTATTATTATTATTATTATTATTATTATTATTATTATTATTATTATTATTATTAGAAAGTCAGAACAAGACAATATAATGCTGACAGACAGAAGAAATAACAACGATGTTATTTTATCATAAATTACAGCGTAACAATCGTTTTTTGTAACACAACTGGAACGCAATTTTCAATTTCCGCCTGAATTGTTGCTCTGCTTTGTTGAGATGTTTAGAGATTTTCCGACCCATCAATCAGTTCAGGGTCAGGTGCTCTTACATAGCATCTCCTTCTGTCAATAGCTGATCAACTGTGCGGGCAACATCACACGAGTTAGCACATAAAAGAGCTGAAAGACTCATAGAAGCACATTGTCTTCCTCTAGATACGTCGCTAAAACGACAGTCACCTTGAAGAATACTCCCATTAACGATTAATATAGCGTTTGATATTGTATAATCGTATAAGCTTACCTTAATGTTCTTCTCGAAATCCCATAAAACTCTAAAAAATGTGACAAATCCAGCAAAGCATAGACCTCTTTCATAAAGGCGGCCAAATTAAATATTCTTTGGTTTCAAGAATATAAAGTAGGGCGTCATTTATAAAAGTGGTCTATATGGCAATCTTAAAGCATGCGGACGATCACGCCGATTACGCTTTACGTATGCTGATAGATTTATAGCCGCTGACCGATATACTGTGTATTCAGAAAAGGAAATATCGCTAGCCAGGCAAATTCGAGTATGGAAAGCGCTATATATACGTGCGTAGTCCTACTTTACCAAAAGGAACACAGGTAACCGTCTCGTTCGCTGCGCTCGCTCGCAGCATTAACGTAGGTGATTACTTGAAAAACTGCATTTTCTTTAACACAAATAATGTATGTAACTTCCAAAGAACGGCTTACGGCCATTAAATGTTCGACCTCGGATATTGCTTTTCGAGTTTTTTGATTGGTTCACTCAATATCGGTTATCAGTCCATATCGTGTGACCTCATATGGAAACTGATTCCGTAAAGTGTTGCGAGGCTGGAAACTGCCTTGTGTCCAACATGATTCAGAATTTAATGAAAATTTAATAAAACAATGACAAAGTATTCCATTTGCACTTGTTGGGTTACTTTAAGACTGTTTATAGCCAACTCGACGCTTCGGGCCTCTGGTTATTTACCATCTCATATCCAACGCGCGCTCTTTGCAGGATTTTACAAAAGGCGGTTTGCAAGGCGCTAGGATGTTCCTATTTGCCAGCTAGAAAAATGTAATCACTAGAAACGCCCTGACGTACAGGCCAAATGGAATATTTTTGCATGCAACCAAATAGCTCGAGATTGAGGCATCCACCACTATCCATGTAAACATCCACGAAATGTACCAATAAATTCTACTTTTTAAGCAGTTAAAATAATGTAACCTTTTCAAACATAGTGTAGTGCATCGTCCTAGGCACTACGTTTGTTCAGGTCAATAACGCAAAAAACCTCTTTGAGAGAAATGTTTTACTGTACTGAGGTGTGGGCGTATCGATCATTACCCGGAAAACTCTATTTTCAATAACAATTTATCGTCCTTCACGTATCGAAGACCAAAGAACTCCTCGATTCGAGCGAACCTTTCATAGCCATACCCCGCGCGGCAAATGGACTCACGTGGCTGTTGGAAGGCCAACAAGTTAGGCTTTGGTTGTATGATCCGACTGATGTCGCTACGGTCTCTTGAACCACTCCGATCTTGAACGCTGACAGTGACTGTCCCAGAATAAGGCCAATCTAGGAGATCATCAAAGGTGCTTTCCATCATATGAATGAAAATTGCCACATGGGTTCCCCTCCCACTGCCGACACCATTGGGATATATCCTGATGCCCACCAACCTTTCAAAACGATAAATGTACACCGCATCACTAAGGATGGGTGTTTCATATCGGCGGTGTTGAGAAATCTCTTCGATTTCCATGATAAAAAATGTATCATCTGCCTTTTTCCTTTTTAGAGCCGCTGTCTGAGGATTTGACCTGCAAGTAATTTTCCAAGAATTAGCAAAAAATAAATTTAAAAAAACAGATTAATGCGGGAGATTATCATCACACTTTGACGTCTTGTGGGATCTATTCACCAAGCCTTGGTTGTTGAGAGTGATGCCTTTTGCACAAATCATACAAGAGTCGTTCCCGAGGACGGTTCCATGAAAACGCGTCAAGACCAGTCTTTGGTTGTTGAAAATTAAAGATAGACAGCGCCAGAAAATAACTGTCTAATGGGTGAGAGCTATCAAGACTACCTGAGTTATCGATAAGATAGAGCGGTTTTCAATAGACCTTTTCGGCTTGTACATTTTGTTTTCCCAATACAGATCATGTGATAATACTCAGGAGGCTTGGTCCCTGGTTTTGTTCATTAAAAAGAGTGCATGCAGGCATATTCATGCTTGCATTTGTTCACCACCACATACATAGAAAGTTACAGTGAATAATAGACTAGACTAATAGAATAATAGAAGAAGAAGAAGAAGAAGAAGAAGAAGAAGAAGAAGAAGAAGAAGAAGAAGACCTCAGGAAACCCCAGGGCTTATACTGAGAGGTCCCCTCGGAGATGTGTTAGGAGTGCAAGACTAGTAAAGACAT
>NC_090875.1:38869206-38871706 GCF_036669935.1 Montipora foliosa
GAAATTTAAGGAATGATTCACATCTTGGAGACTAAAGTAAGTTTAGAATTTTCCAGTTTTGTTTAGAGAAATATTTTTACTTCATATTTTTGTATAAGTTCCTTTTATTTGTTCATTATTAGATCATTCTTTATATCGCACGATTTGCCTTAGCCTCCCACGCAGTCGTTTTTAGGGGAATCGTATTACACTTCCTCCCCATAAACGCCTTCGTGACAGAGCGCCACATTCCTTCCCCACACTTAGCCAATCACATCGAAACTTCCAAATTCTGGAGGGTGACGTAAAATGCTGGAAAACGTGGTATCTCTGAGGGACTGGGGTTGCTCACTCAGAGAGAGCCTGCTTGCAGCCTAGCAATATTGCGGTCAGAAAATTCACAGAGAAAATAGTAGTTGAGGAAACACGGACCCAGGGCAAGCTATTAGCACTGCCTATTCTTTACTTAAAATATCGCGTTTAAGCCTTTTCCAGTTTTCTGCAATCGAGGAACTCGTAAAGGGAAAGAATGACATATTTGTCAATTTGCTCAGTGGATAAGTCACTGATATTTCAAGCTTCAATACAGTCTCAATAGCCTCACCGCTTCTTCCTCGCATGTCGTAGTCATAACCGTGAAAAGTAATAATTTAATATTTAACAAAAAGACTTTTATTATCGGGAAAACTCCAAAGTAATGTGTAAAAGCGGCCAAATTTGATCGGTGGTTCGAAAGTAAACAAACTGTTACATAATATACAATAAAATTAAGACATGCTCCACGACAACGTCCAGTCGGGCAAACAGAATAGGAAAAATATCTCGGAAGACATTCTGTGATGTTAGAGCCACTCGTTGATGGCAAGGTCTAGTAAGGGAAGCTTTGACTTAATTGTCATACTTGACAGATTTCGCCGGGAGATTTCACTTACGAAGAGCGCTATGTTGTTGAGCTTTGTGTGAAACCTTCATCCGGTTAACTTTAAGCTTTCGCGCATCTCTTAGGCTCGGCCAGGGTAAATTCCGACAAGCGACTTGGCCTAAAATGTAGCGACACGGGACAGCACGTAAAGTGAAACCGCGACAAACGACTTTTGTAAACTTTGCCCCGCCCAAAAGGGGTACCGACTTATCGAACTTGCTCTTAATCAGTAGACTCGACTGAGTTTATAACTAAGCGTTTAGTCAAAACCTCTCGTGTTCGTCGTACAACGGGCGTGTAAAACTACTCTCTCTCTCAAAAAAGGGAAACCTAGACTTATATGTTGATAATCTAATTTATTATATACGTACCGAGATTTACACTCCAAAAAGGATCGAGATAAAAATAGTCTCCTTGCGCTAGAGAAGCCAGAGAAGTCATACGATTTTTTTCACTAGTGAAAAACGACGTATGGACGCTCTGATTGGCTATATAGTTATTTTCACTAGTGAAAAATTGTCGTATCAGCCTTTTGATTGGCTAATATGATGTTGAACTTTGACGCGGATGGCCTGTGCACAGATTTGTAGACATGACGGCCGACTGGTGTATGGTTTTCAAAGTTTTTGATCTTTTATTGCTTAGTTTTCTCCACAAAAATACTTCAGAAGATCTTAAAAGTTTTAAAAGTGCTCAAGCGAGGTATGGAAGGTAAAGATTTCTTTTATTTCAAAAATATTTTGCTATTTGTTTAGGACTTTTGTTCACTATCGGTGGTTTGATAGCCTCTCGATTAACACTTTAAATACCTCGTTAACTTTATGATCTCTGTACTTATATAATAAACAAATTACTTCATGATTGGCCCGTTTGTACGATTTTTATTACTCACTCGTTGTGAAGGGTCGTTAAACTCACTCGTTCGCTTCGCTCACTCGTTCGTTTACGCGATCCTTCACAACTCGTGAATAAAAATCGTACGCACTCACCAACCATGAAGTTATCTATATATCTCATCGGTCGCTGCTGAGTGAGAATCAATTAATGGTGCTAATTAAGAAATGAAACTTAGCCTAATCGAATTACGGAGTCTCCGACACGATATCCTTTCGTTAAATTTACTTTAATTTTCCTACAGCAACGTGAAAAATTGACAAAGCACCGACACGATACCTATTGAAATACAGACAAGTGACAAGCGACAAGCAACATGGAACCCCCCCCCCCCCCCCCCCCTTCTCGGTGCCCCCTGGCATAGCCTCATCTTTGCAGTGTTAACCGTTAACCTGCGTTGTATCGACTGATAAATGCAAGAGATCTGAGACTTAATCGTCTCTAAATTCTTTTCTACCTTTTTAAATTTTAACTGCCCTTTGTATCACCTCGTATTGCACACAACCAAATCGGCATCCGCACTTTGATATGCGCCAAGGTCCTCGATCAGTCGATCAAGCAAGCAAGATCGACCACATCATTTTCAAGATTATTGGAATCTTGCCGCAAATAACGAGGTGAACGCATCACAGAGAAAACACTTAAATTCACAATCACTCCTGAATCATCACTCGATATTTCGGCATCTCTCTCAGGGAAAAATAA
>NC_090875.1:38891706-38894206 GCF_036669935.1 Montipora foliosa
TCTATTAAATTAACCAAATGGAATAGTCCAATATAAACTTTAAAAGGAATGCGGTCTCTAGCAAATTGCACTATTGTAACTAAATCGAGGATGAGCCATTCACTACACGTTATGCAAACACCACAGAAATGTATTAATCAGTTGCTGCTTTTTCACGTTTCATCTCCGCCATGTCGGTGGACGAAAACTAAAGATCGTCCACCAGCAATTATACATGACGTCATTGTGTCTTTTAGGACTAGTTGCAAGTAATGCATTCTTACTTTTTCAGCATTAATTTTTTCACTGGCATTTGCGTCGTCTTAGCCACAACCTGAAAATTCTATTTTCAAGAACATTTTGTCGTCTTTCACAACTGGAGGACCAAAAAACTTCTCGATTGGAGCGAACTTTTCAAAGCCATACCCGGTGCAGGAAATTGCATTTCGAGGCTTTTGGAAGGCTGACAGATGTGGCACCGCTTTTATGACTCGACTGATTTCGTCGCTACCTCCGGGACCACTCTGATCTAGGACGCTAATAGTGATTGTACCAGAAAAGGGCCAAGGCAGGAAATTGTCGTACTCTCCTTGTATCATATGAACGAAAAGTGCCACGTGGGTGCCTCTTCCACTTGCCACGCCCCTGGGATAAATTCTTATGCCCACCATCCTTCCTTGCGGATAATTGCACAGTGCATCGGTAAAGATTGGTGTTTGGTTTTCCATATGTTGCGAAATCTCGGTTATTGAGAAAGTAAAATTGGTGGCATTTGGACATCCCCATTTCAGATAAGCTGTCCGAGGAATGGACCTATCAATAAATTTTCCAGGGTAAGTAAAAAGTCACCAAAAACAATCCTGTTGAGATGCATTTCTCGATATTGCCTTTGGGGGAAGGCGGGGCTTATGCCCCTAATAGATTTAGTTGCCCAGCGGTTTTAGTCAAAACGTGGATTTGTCTGGGGTTGTCTCGTCTTGCGAGCTCACAAATCTGGACTAGTTGTTCAAAAGGGAGGATACCGCCTTACACCGGATAAATCACTATCCATTGGATAGGACAATTGGTTTCGGTATGCCTTATTAACTGAATAGTGATTTATTTGGCGGATTGCGTTGGAACCTGGTGTTTAACGACGGCCTATCCCCTCAGAATGGAGTAGCACAAGTTGGGTTTGGAGAGAGAGCGCGCTATCTTCAGCGCAGAATATACGATAGGATATGCTAACTGTATTTAGAGAGGGAGACGCAATTTGCCTTTTACAGTTTTCCAACTTACCGCCCTGTACCTATACCACAGAGGAGAGACCACAATACCGGGAAATCCAAACAAATAGAGTGTAGGTTAATTCTTTTAATTAATTCTAATTCCATGATATAATATGAGGGGGAGGGGGGGGCCTAATAGGCCCTTTGCAGATGTCGATCACACGGTACAAAAACCCGACGCCATACTGAAAAGGAAATTGCGCACTGGGACATCTAAAACGAAGAAAATTATGATTTAAGTTAGAGTGCTTTGTGTTAAATGCCCCAGTGCGCAATTTGCTCTCTAGTATGGCGGTTTTTGTGCTATGTGATCGCCAGCTGTAAAGGGCCCATTGTGTCAATTCTGTAATAGATCATTACCATTGAGAAGGCCTGTACAACTTTTCAAACTTTTACAAACCTAAATAAACCACGCAGATCAATATAGAAAGCATGTGATAAATACCACTTATTACCCTCGTCCGTTCGGTCATTACAGGGAAATCTCATACCGATACTACAAGGCCGACTGAGATTTCCTGTAATGACCGAACGGACGAGGTTAATAAGTAATTTATCATATGGCTTTTTTTGCTCAGTTTTGGCCTGTTCTTCTTCCTTTGGATGATAGAACTCGCCCTCTTCGTTGCTCATACTAAAGAAATATCTGTATGCTAGTTTTTCTTTCAGTTATTGAAAATATAGTTGTACTTTATCCATATTTTTTGTTGTTTTCGCCCACGCGCTCGTAGTAGCTTTTACTCTCAACTCAAAGAGCCATCGAGCCGAGAAAAATTTCCATAATGCTCAGATATTACAAGAAATACTTCCCCGCTCAGCAGCCAATCAGAGCGCACGTATCATTGTAGCCATATAATAATTAACAGCTATTCACCGAAAGTGGATATTAACTGAGCCTTAAAGCGGTCACCAACACTGAGGTGAATACTGAGTTTTTTTAGTCAGGAGATCATCAAGGGAAGCCTCTATCTCCCATACTTGGCCTAGGAGGCAACCCTTTCCCGAGTAGATTTATTTATAGAACGCGTCGGTTAGGATATTCAGCACGCCTATTGTGTTAAAAGCCAATCAAAACAGAGCCTAGCCATCTCAGCGTCCAGGGAAATATGACACCTCTAGCGAGAAAAACCTGTTCCTAAAAGACACATTTACTCGGGAAAAGGTTGACTAAAGGAATTAGTGGAGACGGAGGCTCCCCTTGACGAACTCCTGTTCTAATATATAGTAAAACAATGAGGTAATATTGCAGAAAA
>NC_090875.1:38914206-38924206 GCF_036669935.1 Montipora foliosa
TATATATATATATATCTATAAATATATATATATATATATATATATATATATATATATATATATATATATATAGATATATAACTGCAGACAGTACTGTTTCGGCCTTCTGGGCCTCATCAGTGCAGTGCTGATGTCTAGGATGGAGGTTAAGCTATAAAGCCACCCCATATATATATATATATAGCTGAAGTTTTGAAAACAAGGTCAAACTTGGCTGCAAAATCCAAAGTGCAACGGCTGCCTTTGGCAGCAGTTGCACTGACGGTGAGCTTTAAATTCCTAGGGGGGGCTGCGTCATGGCTTGTCGCATGCAAGTCTAACAAGTGTGAGGTGTTAGTCCATAGCCAAAACAACTCACTAGACCTCTCTATGGGAGGGTGAGGGAAGAAAATCTCCACGTGTTGGGTAAGGCTTCCATGAGATATTAAATATTAGTTCTTCTGAAGTCACCTTAGTGATGTTTGAAAGATTAGTTCGAAATATAGCAGACATATTAATGGCCTTAACTGCCTTAATGGCTGATGATATTAGCCTTTTTCTCACACATATACATTTTTTGTTTAAATTTCCAGGTCCAAGTTACAACTTGCCAAATGACAATGACTCTGACTTCTTAAATTAAAAGATGTTGTCAATGGAAAGGTTAGAGTCTAGTTACTGACAAAATATAACCGTCCCATCTATTCTAGTCTAATTTAAAGACAAATTAAAATACGTGGGAAGGACCCGGTTTTCATAAGATCAGCTAGATGATTTGAGGAAATGCCAGCACTTTAGTTTGACAAATAACGTCAGTGTTTGGAAGTAAAATTTGGCAGCATAGGCAACAGAAATATGAGCATTGTTTAATAATTTCTTAAATTTATGTGAGAAAATTGATTTCAGTTAAAAATATATCCAATGCTAAAACAAGATGTCTGATTTATGTGAGATATATAGCTGAAGTTTTGAAAACAAGGTCAAACTTGGCTGCAAAATCCAAAGTGCAACTGCTGCCTTTGGCAGCAGTTGCACTGACGGTGAGCTTTAAATTCCTAGGGGGGGCTGCGTCATGGCTTGTCGCATGCAAGTCTAACAAGTGTGAGGTGTTAGTCCATAGCCAAAACAACTCACTAGACCTCTCTATGGGAGGGTGAGGGAAAAAAAATCTCCACGTGTTGGGTAAGGCTTCCATGAGATATTAAATATTACTTCTTCTGAAGTCACCTTAGTGATGTTTGAAAGATTAGTTCGAGATATAGCAGACATATTAATGGCCTTAACTGCCTTAATGGCTGATAATATTAGCCTTTTTCTCACACATATACATTTTTTGTTTAAATTTCCAGGTCCAAGTCACAACTTGCCAAATGACAATGACTCTGACTTCCTAAATTAAAAGATGTTGTCTATGGAAAGGTTAGAGTCTAGTTACAGACAAAATATAACCGTCCCATCTATTCTAGTCTAATTTAAAGACAAATTAAGATACATGGGAAGGACCCGGTTTTCATAAGATCAGCTAGATGATTTGAGGAAATGCCAGCACTTTAGTTTGACAAATAATGTCAGTGTTTGGAAGTAAAATTTGGCAGCATAGGCAACAGAAATATGAGCATTGTTTAATAATTTCTTGAATTTATGTGAGAAAATTGATTTCAGTTAAAAATATATCCAATGCTAAAACAAGATGTTTGATTTATGTGAGATAATTATCTCACATAAATCAGACATCTTGTTTTAGCATTGGATATCTTTAACTGTTTTTCAGACCAATTAGGTCATCATTTACTTTCCTCACCCTCCCATAGAGAGGTCTAGTGAATTGTTTTAACTATGGACTAACACCTCACACTTGTTAGACTTGCATGCGACAAGCCATGACGCAGCCCTCTCTAGGAATTTAAAGCTCACTGTTAGTGCAACTGCTGCCAAAGGCAGCAGTTGCACTTTGGATTTTGCAGCCAAGTTTGACCTTGTTTTCAAAACTTCAGCTATATATCTCACATAAATCAGACATCTTGTTTTAGCATTGGATATCTTCAACTGTTTTTCAGACCCTATAGGTCATCATTTACTTTCCTCACCCTCGCATAGGGAGGTCTAGTGAGTTGTTTTGGCTATGGACTAACACCTCACACTTGTTAGACTTGCATGCGACAAGCCATGACGCAGCCCCCCCTAGGAATTTAAAGCTCACCGTCAGTGCAACTGCTGCCAAAGGCAGCAGTTGCACTTTGGATTTTGCAGCCAAGTTTGACCTTGTTTTCAAAACTTCAGCTATATATCTCACATAAATCAGACATCTTGTTTTAGCATTGGATATATTTTTAACTGAAATCAATTTTCTCACATAAATTCAAGAAATTATTAAACAATGCTCATATTTCTGTTGCCTATGCTGCCAAATTTTACTTCCAAACACTGACGTTATTTGTCAAAATAAAGTGCTGGCATTTCCTCAAATCATCTAGCTGATCTTATGAAAACCGGGTCCTTCCCACGTATCTTAACTTGTCTTTAAATTAGACGAGAATAGATGGGACGGTTATATTTTGTCAGTAACTAGACTCTAACCTTTCCATTGACAACATCTTTTAATTTAAGAAGTCAGAGTCATTGTCATTTGGCAAGTTGTGACTTGGACCTGGAAATTTAAACAAAAAATGTATATGTGTGAGAAAAAGGCTAATATCATCAGCCATTAAGGCAGTTAAGGCCATTAATATGTCTGCTATATTTCGAACTAATCTTTCAAACATCACTAAGGTGACTTCAGAAGAACCAATATTTAATATCTCATGGAAGCCTTACCCAACACGTGGAGATTTTTTTCCCTCACCCTCCCATAGAGAGGTCTAGTGAGTTGTTTTGGCTATGGACTAACACCTCACACTTGTTAGACTTGCATGCGACAAGCCATGACGCAGCCCCCCCTAGGAATTTAAAGCTCACCGTCAGTGCAACTGCTGCCTTTGGCAGCAGTTGCACTTTGGATTTTGCAGCCAAGTTTGACCTTGTTTTCAAAACTTCAGCTATATATCTCACATAAATCAGACATCTTGTTTTAGCATTGGATATCTTTAACTGTTTTTCAGACCCTATAGGTCATCATTTACTTTCCTCACCCTCCCATAGAGAGGTCTAGTGAGTTGTTTTGGCTTTGGACTAACACCTCACACTTGTTAGACTTGCACGCGACAAGCCATGACGCAGCCCCCCCTAGGAATTTAAAGCTCACCGTCAGTGCACTTTACTAAATTAGGTGCACTTTGGATTTTGTAGCCAAGTTTGACGTTGTTTTCAAAACTTCAGTTATATATCTCACATAAATCAGACATCTTGTTTTAGCATTGGATATCTTTAACTGTTTTCAGACCCTATAGGTCATCATTTACTTTCCTCACCCTCCCATAGAGAGGTCTAGTGAGTTGTTTTGGCTATGGACTAACACCTCACACTTGTTAGACTTGCATGCGACAAGCCATAAAGCACCCCCCTCTAGGAATTTAAAGCTCACCGTCTGACTGATTTTTGAAGAAGGTGGCTGCTTAAATTTTCGGTTGAATGCGGGCGAAGCCCGTATTCAACCTCTTGGTGCGGTCTTGGAACCAGGGGGGGCTCCCTCAAGACATGCCTGTGCAAACTCTAGAGAGTCTGAGCTATGATTTAAATGTTACTTTGCACCTATAAGAGCAAGGCAAAGTTAGTTTAGGGGGGGTTGATTATACCCTGAGTTAGAGTTTTTGCCTTGGTTTAAATAAGATAACTTGTCAGTATTTCTGTGACACTACTTGGCAGAAATTGATCGCCTATGATTTAGAAATGACCAAAAAGCTAATTCTCTTATATAGGACTTAATCAAAATTTAAGTCAGGAAGTCAGGAAATGTCTTACCTTGACCCCTCAGGTGCCACAGGGATCCCCATGCAAGCACCAGTAAAATAATTATTAGACACGTGTAAACGCGAGAAGTTGCATTGTCCAGGATAGAGTAAAGTTTGTTCCTAGCTGCAATCATAGCTGTCAGTAGAAAGAACTTTGTTGTGCATCTGAAGGTGCTAAGTTACAGCATCAATGGGTAGCTTTTTGTATATCCAGTCAGAAATTAGCATGGAATGAAAACGAATTCAATGTTATGGCCAATGGGAGGCTCAGCCTGAATGGAATTTGCTTGAGCAAGATTGTTTAGTCTGCATCTGCTCCATTGTGCTTTGATATCTGACTGATTTTTGAAGAAGGTAGCTGCTTAAATTTTCGGTTGAATGCGGGCGAAGCCCGTATTGAACCACTTGGCGCGGTCTTGGAACCAGGGGAGGCTCCGTCAAGACATGCCTGTGCAAAATCGAGAGTGTCTAAGCTATGATTTAAATGTTACTTTGCACCTATAAGAGCAAGGCAAAGTTAGTTTAGGGGGGGGGGGGGGGGTTGATTTTACCCTGAGTTAGAGTTTGTGCCTTGGTTTAAATAAAATAACTTGTCAGTATTTCTGTGACACTACTTGGCAGAAATTGATCGCCTATGACTTAGAAATGACCAAGAAGCTAATTCTCTTATATAGGACTTGATTAAAATTTAAGTTAGGAAGTCAGGGAATGTCTTACCTTGACCCCTCAGGTGCCACAGGGATCCCCATGCAAGGACCAGTAAAGTAATTATTAGACACGTGTAAACGCGAGAAGTTGCATTGTCCAGGATGGGGTAAAGTTTGTTCCTAGCTGCAATCATAGCTGTCAGTAGAAAGAACTTTGTTGTGCATCTGAAGGTGCTAAGTTACAGCATCAATGGGTAGCTTTTTGTAAATCCAGTCAGATATTAGCATGGAATGAAAACGAATTCAGTGCTATGGCCAATGGGAGGCTCAGCCTGAATAGAATTTGCTTGAGCAAGATTGTTTAGTCTGCATCTGCTCCATTGTGCTTTGATATCTGACTGATTTTTGAAGAAGGTGGCTGCTTAAATTTTCGGTTGAATGCGGGCGAAGCCCGTATTGAACCACTTGGCGCGGTCTTGGAACCAGGGGGAGCTCCGTCAAGACATGCCTGTGCAAACTCTAGAGTGTCTAAGCTATGATTTAAATGTTACTTTGCACCTATAAGAGCAAGGCAAAGTTAGTTTAGGGGGGGTTGATTTTACCCTGAGTTAGAGTTTGTGCCTTGGTTTAAATAAAAGAACTTGTCAGTATTTCTGTGACACTACTTGGCAGAAATTGATCGCCTATGACTTAGAAATGACCAAGAAGCTAATTCTCTTATATAGGACTTGATCAAAATTTAAGTCAGGAAGTCAGGAAATTTCTTACCTTGACCCCTCAGGTGCCATAGGGATCCCCATGCAAGGACCAGTAAAATAATTATTAGACACGTTTAAACGCGAGAAGTTGCATTGTCCAGGATGGGATAAAGTTTGTTCCTAGCTGCAATCATAGCTGTCAGTAGAAAGAACTTTGTTGTGCATCTGAAGGTGCTAAGTTACAGCATCAATGGGTAGCTTTTTGTATATCCAGTCAGAAATTAGCATGGAATGAAAACGAATTCAATGCTATGGCCAATGGGAGGCTCAGCCTGAATGGAATTTGCTTGAGCAAGATTGTTTAGTCTGCATCTGCTCCATTGTGCTTTGATATCTGACTGATTTTTGAAGAAGGTGGCTGCTTAAATTTTCGGTTGAATGCGGGCGAAGCCCGTATTGAACCACTTGGCTCGGTCTTGGAACCAGGGGGGGCTTCCTCAAGACATGCCTGTGCAAACTCTAGAGTGTCTAAGCTATGATTTAAATGTTACTTTGCACCTATAAGAGCAAGGCAAAGTTAGTTTAGGGGGGGGGTTGATTTTACCCTGAGTTAGAGTTTGTGCCTTGGTTTAAATAAAATAACTTGTCAGTATTTCTGTGACACTACTTGGCAGAAATTGATCGCCTATGACTTAGAATTGACCAAGAAGCTAATTCTCTTATATAGGACTTGATCAAAATTTAAGTCAGGAAGTCAGGAAATTTCTTACCTTGACCCCTCAGGTGCCACAGGGATCCCCATGCAAGGACCAGTAAAATAATTATTAGACACGTGTAAACGCGAGAAGTTGCATTGTCCAGGATGGGGTAAAGTTTGATCCTAGCTGCAATCATAGCTGTCAGTAGAAAGAACTTTGTTATGCATCTGAAGGTGCTAAGTTACAGCATCAATGGGTAGCTTTTTGTAAATCCAGTCAGAAATTAGCATGGAATGAAAACGAATTCAATGCTATGGCCAATGGGAGAGTCAGCCTGAATGGAATTTGCTTGAGCAAGATTTTTTAGTCTGCATCTGCTTCATTGTGCTTTGATATCTGACTGATTTTTGAAGAAGGTAGCTGCTTAAATTTTCGGTTGAATGCGGGCGAAGCCCGTATTGAACCACTTGGCGCGGTCTTGGAACCAGGGGAGGCTCCGTCAAGACATGCCTGTGCAAACTCGAGAGTGTCTGAGCTATGATTTAAATGTTACTTTGCACCTATAAGAGCAAGGCAAAGTTAGTTTAGGGGGGGTTGATTATACCCTGAGTTAGAGTTTGTGCCTTGGTTTAAATAAAATAACTTGTCAGTATTTCTGTGACACTACTTGGCAGAAATTGATCGCCTATGACTTAGAAATGACCAAGAAGCTAATTCTCTTATATAGGACTTGATCAAAATTTAAGTCAGGAAGTCAGGAAATTTCTTACCTTGACCCATCAGGTGCTACAGGGATCCCCATGCAAGGACCAGTAAAATAATTATTAGACACGTGTAAACGCGAGAAGTTGCATTGTCCAGGATGGGGTAAAGTTTGATCCTAGCTGCAATCATAGCTGTCAGTAGAAAGAACTTTGTTGTGAATCTGAAGGTGCTAAGTTACAGCATCAATGGGTAGCTTTTTGTAAATCCAGTCAGATATATATATATATATATATATATATATATATATATATATATATATAACTGCAGACAGTACTGTTTCGGCCTTCTGGGCCTCATTTATAAAGTTAGGCTTATAGACTGTAGCGAACAAGTCACTCTAACAAAACGTAACTCCATCGCAGTGCAGAAGAATATGCCAACAGTGGTTACATATAGACATAATTTTCTGGTGTCTAAGCTATTCTAGCGTAGCTTAAAAGAAATGAATTTCAATAATGTTCTTTACGGCGCAAGTCAAAGGCTATAAGTGGATTTATCCAAAGCAGATGTCTGATGTCAAACGCTTAATTTAGTGACATTTAAATATAACGCAAAGTTTACTGAAAACAAACGAAGTATACCAGACGTCTTTTAGGCTGAAATGGTGCTGACTTTGCATAACAGTGCATTGCACACACACCCACATTCACACATTCACATTCACTCCCACGCATGATAGAAGACGTGAAAGACACACACTTCGCGCAACACACAGGATCTGTTGCTCAGTACATCATCAAACCTCGCAACGAAACATTTTTCCAGTTAAGAACGCTGTGAATGAGCAAGCACACACTCACGAAATATCCGTCAGAGAAAAATAGTTGCCGTGATGTAAGTGCAAGATCCTCGTATTGGTGAGTGCCGCAGATGAAAAGGTTAACACTCGTGTTGTCATTGAGTAAATACTCACGTTTGTGGGCAATTTTTGTCGCATCACATTGGCAACTAGTCTTCCTGAAAGTGAATTTGTGCAAATTGAAATTTTATAGTTATGAATATTAAAGTTAGTTAAATCAAATCTGCTAGTAAAATCGGATCGAGACTTTCAAGGTTGAAATGAAAAGGAACACTTGGCGTCAAAAAACGACTTAAGATATCAATATACCCCAAAATTGATAATTTTGCCAAATGTTAGTTTTTCATAATCCCAGGTTCATCTCATTAAGTTATTTTAATTGCAAAAAGTTCCGGGTAAAAAGGTTTCTGCTGAACAAAGTTATAAAGGAAAAACGATCCTATGAATAAATTATCATGAAATCAGAAGCTGTGAACAAGTTGAACTTCCATTAAAAGTAATCCGGAATTTTCATTTGAGGGTCGGTTGCCCTTTAACAGCCCACGGCTCTGACGATCTGAACTTTTTCGTGAATCTAGATTTGCAATTGGTAATTTATCACTCACCTTCTTAACTCACGCATCCGCTGGTTTCATAGAGAAGGGAAAGCGTCCGAAAATGTGAAATCTCGAAATAGCTTTATACTTCTGCCTTGGTCACGTGATTTACGTGATCTACGCGATCAGTTACTTCAAAGAGACCGGAAGTTAGCAGTGAAGCCTTTTTTTATTCGAACAATTTCATCAGACTGTTATTGTAGCCTGAAAAAAACTGTATGCAAAGCGCTTTGGAGATCTTTCAATTCAATACATGCCTCGGTTTTAATCCTTATACAGATGATAACCTTCTATTTCCGTCTCAGCGCATTTTTTTTGTGTGTGTGTAAGCTCGTTGCCAAAACATTCTTTGTATACTATTATTCAGTCAGTCACTTCTTTATTGTTTTCCTTATGCGTCATCTTTTGAAGAACGAGAGTTAATACAATAGAGCTAATAGTTATTCAATGAAATGCAAATAAGTGGCGGGGTATTCTGAAGTTTACATCTCTCCTTGTCCGTAGATTTTCCAGTTGGCTGCAGCTGGATAAGGCATATTTTTATTACGTGTTTCCTGTAAGTCTTGCGTTTCCACGTGACATTTAGTTATAAGAAAAACATTCATGCTACTCTTTTATACAATTGCTGCAACTTGTGAAATCGTTTGTCGCTCCACTGTTTAATTAAAACATAGTAGAGGAACTATGATGCGAACAAAGATTGTGTTTCTGTATTAGCATGTGCACCCCGACTTCCTCTCTCGTCCTTCTCAGTACTTGTATTAATAGAATTGTTAGTCGGATGGAACTAAAACAATTGATTATTCGTTATTTCAGACTTTACAGCCATTAAAATATCCAGAGTTTTCTAAAAATTTGGCAAAAATCAACGTCATTAGTGGCGAAAGATTGTTTATTAGACTCCATATTTGCTTTTCAATTAATTATTGCCTTATGGATTATGGACCTGTCGGGGAACAAGGCTGGCGCAGTAGTGAGAGCACTCGCTTTCCACCAATGTGGCCCAGGATCGATTCCCGGAATCTACGCCATATGTGGGTTGAGTTTGTTGGTTCTCTTCTCTGCTCTGAGAGGTTTTTCCACGGGTACTCCGGTTTTCCCCTCTCCTCAAATACCAACATTTGCAGGCGTAGCTCAGATGGCTAGTGCGCTGCTTTCGGAGCTTTAAATATCTGTGAAACGGAGCACGTTTTATGCCAAAATCCAGAAAGATCTCACCTCCACAAATGAAAAACACGCAAAAATGAAGACACCATTCGGTATCATTATAGATAAATAAATCAAGAATTACCGGACACTGCAAGTAATCTCATCATCACCACCCCTAGAACTTGGTTCATTTACTTCTTGCCTAAAATTCACAAACCTAACAACCCAGGTCGCCTTATCGTTTTTGCCTGTAGTTGCCCCACCGAACTCATTTCTAGCTACTTAGACAGGAATATGACACCTAGCATCAAATCTTTGCCATCGTACATGAAAGACAGTACACACGAACTAAAAATTTTCTGCGATTTCAATTTCTCCGACCAAGACAACCTATGGACATTGCATCTCCATACACAGTCATTCCCAATAGCGAAGGTCTTCAAGCACTTAAGGTGGCTGGAACCAGTTTCACCACTTTTAGAGACCTTCTAATTAGATGGGTTATAACTACTATACTGTATCATGTAACAGCAATGTTGTGGTACCACATCAAACACCAATTATTACTTAACAAAATACGCTCATTATTTTGACGTAAAAGGTTGCCATGGCAACATGAAAGCTCTCCAAGAACACCCTATATTTTGTCTTTACTTGCTTATATCTCAAAAATGAACTCTGTGATTCCCATTTTTTATTGTAGAATAGTAATTAGCAATTTGAGATAGAAGTATCAGCAAATTTTAAAAAAATCCTTGGGAGCCAATTCAGAGCTACCTTAA
>NC_090875.1:38931706-38946706 GCF_036669935.1 Montipora foliosa
CTGACAAAATATAACCGTCCCATCTATTCTAGTCTAATTTAAAGACGAATTAAGATACGTGGGAGGGACCCAGTTTTCATAAGATCAGCTAGATGATTTGAGGAAATGCCAGCACTTTGGTTTGACAAATAACGTCAGTGTTTGGAAGTAAAATTTGGCAGCATAGGCAACAGAAACATGAGCATTGTTTAATAATTTCTTGAATTTATGTGAGAAAATTGATTTCAGTTAAAAATATATCCAATGCTAAAACAAGATGTCTGATTTATGTGAGATATATAGCTGAAGTTCTGAAAACAAGGTCAAACTTGGCTGCAAAATCCAAAGTTGCACTGACGGTGAGCTTTAAATTTCTAGGGGGGGCTGCGTCATGGCTTGTCGCATGCAAGTCTAACAAGTGTGAGGTGTTAGTCCAAAGCCAAAACAACTCACTAGACCTCTCTATGGGAGGGTGAGGAAAGTAAATGATGACCTATAGGGTCTGAAAAACAGTTAAAGATATCCAAGGCTAAAACAAGATGTCTGATTTATGTGAGATATATAGCTGAAGTTTTGAAAACAAGGTCAAACTTGGCTGCAAAATCCAAAGTGCAACTGCTGCCTTTGGCAGCAGTTGCACTGACGGTGAGCTTTAAATTCCTAGGGGGGGCTGCGTCATGGCTTGTCGCATGCAAGTCTAACAAGTGTGAGGTGTTAGTTTATAGCCAAAACAACTCACTAGACCTCTCTATGGGAGGGTGAGGAAAGTAAATGATGACCTATAGGGTCTGAAAAACAGTTAAAGATATCCAATGCTAAAACAAGATGTCTGATTTATGTGAGATATATAGCTGAAGTTTTGAAAACAAGGTCAAACTTGGCTGCAAAATCCAAAGTGCAACTGCTGCCTTTGGCAGCAGTTGCACTGACGGTGAGCTTTAAATTCCTAGGGGGGGCTGCGTCATGGCTTGTCGCATGCAAGTCTAACAAGTGTGAGGTGTTAGTCCATAGCCAAAACAACTCACTAGACCTCTCTATGGGAGGGTGAGGAAAGTAAATGATGACCTATAGGGTCTGAAAAACAGTTAAAGATATCCAATGCTAAAACAAGATGTCTGATTTATGTGAGATATATAGCTAAAGTTTTGAAAACAAGGTCAAACTTGGCTGCAAAATCCAAAGTGCATCTGCTGCCTTTGGCAGCAGTTGCACTGACGGTGAGCTTTAAATTCCTAGGGGGGGCTGCGTCATGGCTTGTCGCATGCAAGTCTAACAAGTGTAAGGTGTTAGTCCATAGCCAAAACAACTCACTAGACCTCTCTATGGGAGGGTGAGGAAAGAAAATCTCCACGTGTTGGGTAAGGCTTCCATGAGATATTAAATATTACTTCTTCTGAAGTCACCTTAGTGATGTTTGAAAGATTAGTTCGAAATATAGCAGACATATTAATGGCCTTAACTGCCTTAATGGCTGATGATATTAGCCTTTTTCTCACACATATACATTTTTTGTTTAAATTTCCAGGTCCAAGTCACAACTTGCCAAATGACAATGACTCTGACTTCTTAAATTAAAAGATGTTGTCAATGGAAAGGTTAGAGTTTAGTTACTGACAAAATATAACCGTCCCATCTATTCTAGTCTAATTTAAAGACGAATTAAGATACGTGGGAGGGACCCGGTTTTCATAAGATCAGCTAGATGATTTGAGGAAATGCCAGCACTTTGGTTTGACAAATAACGTCAGTGTTTGGAAGTAAAATTTGGCAGCATAGGCAACAGAAATATGAGCATTGTTTAATAATTTCTTGAATTTATGTGAGAAAATTGATTTCAGTTAAAAATATATCTAATGCTAAAACAAGATGTCTGATTTATGTGAGATATATAGCTGAAGTTCTGAAAACAAGGTCAAACTTGGCTGCAAAATCCAAAGTTGCACTGACGGTGAGCTTTAAATTCCTAGGGGGGGCTCAGTCAAGGCTTGTCGCATGCAAGTCTAACAAGTGTGAGGTGTTAGTCCAAAGCCAAAACAACTCACTAGACCTCTCTATGGGAGGGTGAGGAAAGTAAATGATGACCTATAGGGTCTGAAAAACAGTTAAAGATATCCAATGCTAAAACAAGATGTCTGATTTATGTGAGATATATAGCTGAAGTTTTGAAAACAAGGTCAAACTTGGCTGCAAAATCCAAAGTGCAACTGCTGCCTTTGGCAGCAGTTGCACTGACGGTGAGCTTTAAATTCCTAGGGGGGGCTACGTCATGGCTTGTCGCATGCAAGTCTAACAAGTGTAAGGTGTTAGTCCATAGCCAAAACAACTCACTAGACCTCTCTATGGGAGGGTGAGGAAAGAAAATCTCCACGTGTTGGGTAAGGCTTCCATGAGATATTAAATATTACTTCTTCTGAAGTCACCTTAGTGATGTTTGAAAGATTAGTTCGAAATATAGCAGACATATTAATGGCCTTAACTGCCTTAATGGCTGATGATATTAGCCTTTTTCTCACACATATACATTTTTTGTTTAAATTTCCAGGTCCAAGTCACAACTTGCCAAATGACAATGACTCTGACTTCTTAAATTAAAAGATGTTGTCAATGGAAAGGTTAGAGTCTAGTTACTGACAAAATATAACCGTCCCATCTATTCTAGTCTAATTTAAAGACGAATTAAGATACGTGGGAGGGACCCAGTTTTCATAAGATCAGCTAGATGATTTGAGGAAATGCCAGCACTTTGGTTTGACAAATAACGTCAGTGTTTGGAAGTAAAATTTGGCAGCATAGGCAACAGAAACATGAGCATTGTTTAATAATTTCTTGAATTTATGTGAGAAAATTGATTTCAGTTAAAAATATATCCAATGCTAAAACAAGATGTCTGATTTATGTGAGATATATAGCTGAAGTTCTGAAAACAAGGTCAAACTTGGCTGCAAAATCCAAAGTTGCACTGACGGTGAGCTTTAAATTTCTAGGGGGGGCTGCGTCATGGCTTGTCGCATGCAAGTCTAACAAGTGTGAGGTGTTAGTCCAAAGCCAAAACAACTCACTAGACCTCTCTATGGGAGGGTGAGGAAAGTAAATGATGACCTATAGGGTCTGAAAAACAGTTAAAGATATCCAAGGCTAAAACAAGATGTCTGATTTATGTGAGATATATAGCTGAAGTTTTGAAAACAAGGTCAAACTTGGCTGCAAAATCCAAAGTGCAACTGCTGCCTTTGGCAGCAGTTGCACTGACGGTGAGCTTTAAATTCCTAGGGGGGGCTGCGTCATGGCTTGTCGCATGCAAGTCTAACAAGTGTGAGGTGTTAGTTTATAGCCAAAACAACTCACTAGACCTCTCTATGGGAGGGTGAGGAAAGTAAATGATGACCTATAGGGTCTGAAAAACAGTTAAAGATATCCAATGCTAAAACAAGATGTCTGATTTATGTGAGATATATAGCTGAAGTTTTGAAAACAAGGTCAAACTTGGCTGCAAAATCCAAAGTGCAACTGCTGCCTTTGGCAGCAGTTGCACTGACGGTGAGCTTTAAATTCCTAGGGGGGGCTGCGTCATGGCTTGTCGCATGCAAGTCTAACAAGTGTGAGGTGTTAGTCCATAGCCAAAACAACTCACTAGACTTCTCTATGGGAGGGTGAGGAAAGTAAATGATGACCTATAGGGTCTGAAAAACAGTTAAAGATATCCAATGCTAAAACAAGATGTCTGATTTATGTGAGATATATAGCTAAAGTTTTGAAAACAAGGTCAAACTTGGCTGCAAAATCCAAAGTGCATCTGCTGCCTTTGGCAGCAGTTGCACTGACGGTGAGCTTTAAATTCCTAGGGGGGGCTGCGTCATGGCTTGTCGCATGCAAGTCTAACAAGTGTAAGGTGTTAGTCCATAGCCAAAACAACTCACTAGACCTCTCTATGGGAGGGTGAGGAAAGAAAATCTCCACGTGTTGGGTAAGGCTTCCATGAGATATTAAATATTACTTCTTCTGAAGTCACCTTAGTGATGTTTGAAAGATTAGTTCGAAATATAGCAGACATATTAATGGCCTTAACTGCCTTAATGGCTGATGATATTAGCCTTTTTCTCACACATATACATTTTTTGTTTAAATTTCCAGGTCCAAGTCACAACTTGCCAAATGACAATGACTCTGACTTCTTAAATTAAAAGATGTTGTCAATGGAAAGGTTAGAGTTTAGTTACTGACAAAATATAACCGTCCCATCTATTCTAGTCTAATTTAAAGACGAATTAAGATACGTGGGAGGGACCCGGTTTTCATAAGATCAGCTAGATGATTTGAGGAAATGCCAGCACTTTGGTTTGACAAATAACGTCAGTGTTTGGAATTAAAATTTGGCAGCATAGGCAACAGAAATATGAGCATTGTTTAATAATTTCTTAAATTTATGTGAGAAAATTGATTTCAGTTAAAAATATATCCAATGCTAAAACAAGATGTCTGATTTATGTGAGATATATAGCTGAAGTTTTGAAAACAAGGTCAAACTTGGCTGCAAAATCCAAAGTTGCACTGACGGTGAGCTTTAAATTCCTAGGGGGGGCTGCGTTATGGCTTGTCGCATGCAAGTCTAACAAGTGTGAGGTGTTAGTCCATAGCCAAAACAACTCACTAGACCTCTCTATGGGAGGGTGAGGAAAGTAAATGATGACCTATAGGGTCTGAAAAACAGTTAAAGATATCCAATGCTAAAACAAGATGTCTGATTTATGTGAGATATATAGCTAAAGTTTTGAAAACAAGTTCAAACTTGGCTGCAAAATCCAAAGTGCAAGATGTCTGAAAAACACTTAAAGATATCCAATGCTAAAACAAGATGTCTGATTTATGTGAGATATATAGCTAAAGTTTTGAAAACAAGGTCAAACTTGGCTGCAAAATCCAAAGTGCAACTGCTGCCTTTGGCAGCAGTTGCACTGACGGTGAGCTTTAAATTCCTAGGGGGGGCTGCGTCATGGCTTGTCGCATGCAAGTCTAACAAGTGTGAGGTGTTAGTCCAAAGCCAAAACAACTCACTAGACCTCTCTATGGGAGGGTGAGGAAAGTAAATGATGACCTATAGGGTCTGAAAAACAGTTAAAGATATCCAATGCTAAAACAAGATTGCTGATTTATGTGAGATATATAGCTAAACTTTTGAAAACAAGGTCAAACTTGGCTGCAAAATCCAAAGTGCATCTGCTGCCTTTGGCAGCAGTTGCACTGACGGTGAGCTTTAAATTCCTAGGGGGGGCTGCGTCATGGCTTGTCGCATGCAAGTCTAACAAGTGTAAGGTGTTAGTCCATAGCCAAAACAACTCACTAGACCTCTCTATGGGAGGGTGAGGAAAGAAAATCTCCACGTGTTGGGTAAGGCTTCCATGAGATATTAAATATTACTTCTTCTGAAGTCACCTTAGTGATGTTTGAAAGATTAGTTCGAAATATAGCAGACATATTAATGGCCTTAACTGCCTTAATGGCTGATGATATTAGCCTTTTTCTCACACATATACATTTTTTGTTTAAATTTCCAGGTCCAAGTCACAACTTGCCAAATGACAATGACTCTGACTTCTTAAATTAAAAGATGTTGTCAATGGAAAGGTTAGAGTCTAGTTACTGACAAAATATAACCGTCCCATCTATTCTAGTCTAATTTAAAGACGAATTAAGATACGTGGGAGGGACCCGGTTTTCATAAGATCAGCTAGATGATTTGAGGAAATGCCAGCACTTTGGTTTGACAAATAACGTCAGTGTTTGGAAGTAAAATTTGGCAGCATAGGCAACAGAAATATGAGCATTGTTTAATAATTTCTTGAATTTATGTGAGAAAATTGATTTCAGTTAAAAATATATCTAATGCTAAAACAAGATGTCTGATTTATGTGAGATATATAGCTGAAGTTTTGAAAACAAGGTCAAACTTGGCTGCAAAATCCAAAGTTGCACTGACGGTGAGCTTTAAATTCCTAGGGGGGGCTCAGTCAAGGCTTGTCGCATGCAAGTCTAACAAGTGTGAGGTGTTAGTCCAAAGTCAAAACAACTCACTAGACCTCTCTATGGGAGGGTGAGGAAAGTAAATGATGACCTATAGGGTCTGAAAAACAGTTAAAGATATCCAATGCTAAAACAAGATGTCTGATTTATGTGAGATATATAGCTGAAGTTTTGAAAACAAGGTCAAACTTGGCTGCAAAATCCAAAGTGCAACTGCTGCCTTTGGCAGCAGTTGCACTGACGGTGAGCTTTAAATTCCTAGGGGGGGCTACGTCATGGCTTGTCGCATGCAAGTCTAACAAGTGTAAGGTGTTAGTCCATAGCCAAAACAACTCACTAGACCTCTCTATGGGAGGGTGAGGAAAGAAAATCTCCACGTGTTGGGTAAGGCTTCCATGAGATATTAAATATTACTTCTTCTGAAGTCACCTTAGTGATGTTTGAAAGATTAGTTCGAAATATAGCAGACATATTAATGGCCTTAACTGCCTTAATGGCTGATGATATTAGCCTTTTTCTCACACATATACATTTTTTGTTTAAATTTCCAGGTCCAAGTCACAACTTGCCAAATGACAATGACTCTGACTTCTTAAATTAAAAGATGTTGTCAATGGAAAGGTTAGAGTCTAGTTACTGACAAAATATAACCGTCCCATCTATTCTAGTCTAATTTAAAGACGAATTAAGATACGTGGGAGGGACCCAGTTTTCATAAGGTCAGCTAGATGATTTGAGGAAATGCCAGCACTTTGGTTTGACAAATAACGTCAGTGTTTGGAAGTAAAATTTGGCAGCATAGGCAACAGAAACATGAGCATTGTTTAATAATTTCTTGAATTTATGTGAGAAAATTGATTTCAGTTAAAAATATATCCAATGCTAAAACAAGATGTCTGATTTATGTGAGATATATAGCTGAAGTTCTGAAAACAAGGTCAAACTTGGCTGCAAAATCCAAAGTTGCACTGACGGTGAGCTTTAAATTCCTAGGGGGGGCTGCGTCATGGCTTGTCGCATGCAAGTCTAACAAGTGTGAGGTGTTAGTCCAAAGCCAAAACAACTCACTAGACCTCTCTATGGGAGGGTGAGGAAAGTAAATGATGACCTATAGGGTCTGAAAAACAGTTAAAGATATCCAAGGCTAAAACAAGATGTCTGATTTATGTGAGATATATAGCTGAAGTTTTGAAAACAAGGTCAAACTTGGCTGCAAAATCCAAAGTGCAACTGCTGCCTTTGGCAGCAGTTGCACTGACGGTGAGCTTTAAATTCCTAGGGGGGGCTGCGTCATGGCTTGTCGCATGCAAGTCTAACAAGTGTGAGGTGTTAGTTTATAGCCAAAACAACTCACTAGACCTCTCTATGGGAGGGTGAGGAAAGTAAATGATGACCTATAGGGTCTGAAAAACAGTTAAAGATATCCAATGCTAAAACAAGATGTCTGATTTATGTGAGATATATAGCTGAAGTTTTGAAAACAAGGTCAAACTTGGCTGCAAAATCCAAGGTGCAACTGCTGCCTTTGGCAGCAGTTGCACTGACGGTGAGCTTTAAATTCCTAGGGGGGGCTGCGTCATGGCTTGTCGCATGCAAGTCTAACAAGTGTGAGGTGTTAGTCCATAGCCAAAACAACTCACTAGACCTCTCTATGGGAGGGTGAGGAAAGTAAATGATGACCTATAGGGTCTGAAAAACAGTTAAAGATATCCAATGCTAAAACAAGATGTCTGATTTATGTGAGATATATAGCTAAAGTTTTGAAAACAAGGTCAAACTTGGCTGCAAAATCCAAAGTGCATCTGCTGCCTTTGGCAGCAGTTGCACTGACGGTGAGCTTTAAATTCCTAGGGGGGGCTGCGTCATGGCTTGTCGCATGCAAGTCTAACAAGTGTAAGGTGTTAGTCCATAGCCAAAACAACTCACTAGACCTCTCTATGGGAGGGTGAGGAAAGAAAATCTCCACGTGTTGGGTAAGGCTTCCATGAGATATTAAATATTACTTCTTCTGAAGTCACCTTAGTGATGTTTGAAAGATTAGTTCGAAATATAGCAGACATATTAATGGCCTTAACTGCCTTAATGGCTGATGATATTAGCCTTTTTCTCACACATATACATTTTTTGTTTAAATTTCCAGGTCCAAGTCACAACTTGCCAAATGACAATGACTCTGACTTCTTAAATTAAAAGATGTTGTCAATGGAAAGGTTAGAGTTTAGTTACTGACAAAATATAACCGTCCCATCTATTCTAGTCTAATTTAAAGACGAATTAAGATACGTGGGAGGGACCCGGTTTTCATAAGATCAGCTAGATGATTTGAGGAAATGCCAGCACTTTGGTTTGACAAATAACGTCAGTGTTTGGAATTAAAATTTGGCAGCATAGGCAACAGAAATATGAGCATTGTTTAATAATTTCTTAAATTTATGTGAGAAAATTGATTTCAGTTAAAAATATATCCAATGCTAAAACAAGATGTCTGATTTATGTGAGATATATAGCTGAAGTTTTGAAAACAAGGTCAAACTTGGCTGCAAAATCCAAAGTTGCACTGACGGTGAGCTTTAAATTCCTAGGGGGGGCTGCGTCATGGCTTGTCGCATGCAAGTCTAACAAGTGTGAGGTGTTAGTCCAAAGCCAAAACAACTCACTAGACCTCTCTATGGGAGGGTGAGGAAAGTAAATGATGACCTATAGGGTCTGAAAAACAGTTAAAGATATCCAATGCTAAAACAAGATGTCTGATTTATGTGAGATATATAGCTGAAGTTTTGAAAACAAGGTCAAACTTGACTGCAAAATCCAAAGTGCAACTGCTGCCTTTGGCAGCAGTTGCACTGACGGTGAGCTTTAAATTCCTAGGGGGGGCTGCGTCATGGCTTGTCGCATGCAAGTCTTACAAGTGTGAGGTGTTAGTCCAAAGCCAAAACAACTCACTAGACCTCTCTATGGGAGGGTGAGGAAAGTAAATGATGACCTATAGGGTCTGAAAAACAGTTAAAGATATCCAATGCTAAAACAAGATGTCTGATTTATGTGAGATATATAGCTGAAGTTTTGAAAACAAGGTCAAACTTGGCTGCAAAATCCAAAGTGCAACTGCTGCCTTTGGCAGCAGTTGCACTGACGGTGAGCTTTAAATTCCTAGGGGGGGCTGCGTCATGGCTTGTCGCATGCAAGTATAACAAGTGTGAGGTGTTAGTCCATAGCCAAAACAACTCACTAGACCTCTCTATGGGAGGGTGAGGAAAGTAAATGATGACCTATAGGGTCTGAAAAACAGTTAAAGATATCCAATGCTAAAACAAGATGTCTGATTTATGTGAGATATATAGCTGAAGTTTTGAAAACAAGGTCAAACTTGACTGCAAAATCCAAAGTGCAACTGCTGCCTTTGGCAGCAGTTGCACTGACGGTGAGCTTTAAATTCCTAGGGGGGGCTGCGTCATGGCTTGTCGCATGCAAGTCTAACAAGTGTAAGGTGTTAGTCCATAGCCAAAACAATTCACTAGACCTCTCTATGGGAGGGTGAGGAAAGAAAATCTCCACGTGTTGGGTAAGGCTTCCATGAGATATTAAATATTACTTCTTCTGAAGTCACCTTAGTGATGTTTGAAAGATTAGTTCGAAATATAGCAGACATATTAATGGCCTTAACTGCCTTAATGGCTGATGATATTAGCCTTTTTCTCACACATATACATTTTTTGTTTAAATTTCCAGGTCCAAGTCACAACTTGCCAAATGACAATGACTCTGACTTCTTAAATTAAAAGATGTTGTCAATGGAAAGGTTAGAGTTTAGTTACTGACAAAATATAACCGTCCCATCTATTCTAGTCTAATTTAAAGACGAATTAAGATACGTGGGAGGGACCCGGTTTTCATAAGATCAGCTAGATGATTTGAGGAAATGCCAGCACTTTGGTTTGACAAATAACGTCAGTGTTTGGAATTAAAATTTGGCAGCATAGGCAACAGAAATATGAGCATTGTTTAATAATTTCTTAAATTTATGTGAGAAAATTGATTTCAGTTAAAAATATATCCAATGCTAAAACAAGATGTCTGATTTATGTGAGATATATAGCTGAAGTTTTGAAAACAAGGTCAAACTTGGCTGCAAAATCCAAAGTTGCACTGACGGTGAGCTTTAAATTCCTAGGGGGGGCTGCGTCATGGCTTGTCGCATGCAAGTCTAACAAGTGTGAGGTGTTAGTCCAAAGCCAAAACAACTCACTAGACCTCTCTATGGGAGGGTGAGGAAAGTAAATGATGACCTATAGGGTCTGAAAAACAGTTAAAGATATCCAATGCTAAAACAAGATGTCTGATTTATGTGAGATATATAGCTGAAGTTTTGAAAACAAGGTCAAACTTGACTGCAAAATCCAAAGTGCAACTGCTGCCTTTGGCAGCAGTTGCACTGACGGTGAGCTTTAAATTCCTAGGGGGGGCTGCGTCATGGCTTGTCGCATGCAAGTCTTACAAGTGTGAGGTGTTAGTCCAAAGCCAAAACAACTCACTAGACCTCTCTATGGGAGGGTGAGGAAAGTAAATGATGACCTATAGGGTCTGAAAAACAGTTAAAGATATCCAATGCTAAAACAAGATGTCTGATTTATGTGAGATATATAGCTGAAGTTTTGAAAACAAGGTCAAACTTGGCTGCAAAATCCAAAGTGCAACTGCTGCCTTTGGCAGCAGTTGCACTGACGGTGAGCTTTAAATTCCTAGGGGGGGCTGCGTCATGGCTTGTCGCATGCAAGTCTAACAAGTGTGAGGTGTTAGTCCATAGCCAAAACAACTCACTAGACCTCTCTATGAGAGGGTGAGGAAAGTAAATGATGACCTATAGGGTCTGAAAAACAGTTAAAGATATCCAATGCTAAAACAAGATGTCTGATTTATGTGAGATATATAGCTGAAGTTTTGAAAACAAGGTCAAACTTGACTGCAAAATCCAAAGTGCAACTGCTGCCTTTGGCAGCAGTTGCACTGACGGTGAGCTTTAAATTCCTAGGGGGGGCTGCGTCATGGCTTGTCGCATGCAAGTCTAACAAGTGTAAGGTGTTAGTCCATAGCCAAAACAATTCACTAGACCTCTCTATGGGAGGGTGAGGAAAGAAAATCTCCACGTGTTGGGTAAGGCTTCCATGAGATATTAAATATTACTTCTTCTGAAGTCACCTTAGTGATGTTTGAAAGATTAGTTCGAAATATAGCAGACATATTAATGGCCTTAACTGCCTTAATGGCTGATGATATTAGCCTTTTTCTCACACATATACATTTTTTGTTTAAATTTCCAGGTCCAAGTCACAACTTGCCAAATGACAATGACTCTGACTTCTTAAATTAAAAGATGTTGTCAATGGAAAGGTTAGAGTTTAGTTACTGACAAAATATAACCGTCCCATCTATTCTAGTCTAATTTAAAGACGAATTAAGATACGTGGGAGGGACCCGGTTTTCATAAGATTAGCTAGATGATTTGAGGAAATGCCAGCACTTTGGTTTGACAAATAACGTCAGTGTTTGGAAGTAAAATTTGGCAGCATAGGCAACAGAAATATGAGCATTGTTTAATAATTTCTTGAATTTATGTGAGAAAATTGATTTCAGTTAAAAATATATCTAATGCTAAAACAAGATGTCTGATTTATGTGAGATATATAGCTGAAGTTTTGAAAACAAGGTCAAACTTGGCTGCAAAATCCAAAGTTGCACTGACGGTGAGCTTTAAATTCCTAGGGGGGGCTGCGTCATGGCTTGTCGCATGCAAGTCTAACAAGTGTGAGGTGTTAGTCCAAAGCCAAAACAACTCACTAGACCTCTCTATGGGAGGGTGAGGAAAGTAAATGATGACCTATAGGGTCTGAAAAACAGTTAAAGATATCCAATGCTAAAACAAGATGTCTGATTTATGTGAGATATATAGCTGAAGTTTTGAAAACAAGGTCAAACTTGGCTGCAAAATCCAAAGTGCAACTGCTGCCTTTGGCAGCAGTTGCACTGACGGTGAGCTTTAAATTCCTAGGGGGGCTGCGTCATGGCTTGTCGCATGCAAGTCTAACAAGTGTGAGGTGTTAGTCCATAGCCAAAACAACTCACTAGACCTCTCTATGGGAGGGTGAGCAAAGTAAATGATGACCTATAGGGTCTGAAAAACAGTTAAAGATATCCAATGCTAAAACAAGATGTCTGATTTATGTGAGATATATAGCTAAAGTTTTGAAAACAAGGTCAAACTTGGCTGCAAAATCCAAAGTGCAAGATGTCTGAAAAACACTTAAAGATATCCAATGCTAAAACAAGATGTCTGATTTATGTGAGATATATAGCTAAAGTTTTGAAAACAAGGTCAAACTTGGCTGCAAAATCCAAAGTGCAACTGCTGCCTTTGGCAGCAGTTGCACTGACGGTGAGCTTTAAATTCCTAGGGGGGGCTGCGTCATGGCTTGTCGCATGCAAGTCTAACAAGTGTGAGGTGTTAGTCCAAAGCCAAAACAACTCACTAGACCTCTCTATGGGAGGGTGAGGAAAGTAAATGATGACCTATAGGGTCTGAAAAACAGTTAAAGATATCCAATGCTAAAACAAAATGTCTGATTTATGTGAGATATATAGCTAAAGTTTTGAAAACAAGGTCAAACTTGGCTGCAAAATCCAAAGTGCAAGATGTCTGAAAAACAGTTAAGGATATCCAATGCTAAAACAAGATGTCTGATTTATGTGAGATATATAGCTGAAGTTTTGAAAACAAGGTCAAACTTGGCTGCAAAATCCAAAGTGCAACTGCTGCCTTTGGCAGCAGTTGCACTGACGGTGAGCTTTAAATTCCTAGGGGGGGCTGCGTCATGGCTTGTCGCATGCAAGTCTAACAAGTGTGAGGTGTTAGTCCATAGCCAAAACAACTCACTAGACCTCTCTATGGGAGGGTGAGGAAAGTAAATGATGACCTATAGGGTCTGAAAAACAGTTAAAGATATCCAATGCTAAAACAAGATGTCTGATTTATGTGAGATATATAGCTGAAGTTTTGAAAACAAGGTCAAACTTGGCTGCAAAATCCAAAGTGCATCTGCTGCCTTTGGCAGCAGTTGCACTGACGGTGAGCTTTAAATTCCTAGGGGGGGCTGCGTCATGGCTTGTCGCATGCAAGTCTAACAAGTGTGAGGTGTTAGTCCATAGCCAAAACAACTCACTAGACCTCTCTATGGGAGGGTGAGCAAAGTAAATGATGACCTATAGGGTCTGAAAAACAGTTAAAGATATCCAATGCTAAAACAAGATGTCTGATTTATGTGAGATATATAGCTAAAGTTTTGAAAACAAGGTCAAACTTGGCTGCAAAATCCAAAGTGCAAGATGTCTGAAAAACACTTAAAGATATCCAATGCTAAAACAAGATGTCTGATTTATGTGAGATATATAGCTAAAGTTTTGAAAACAAGGTCAAACTTGGCTGCAAAATCCAAAGTGCAACTGCTGCCTTTGGCAGCAGTTGCACTGACGGTGAGCTTTAAATTCCTAGGGGGGGCTGCGTCATGGCTTGTCGCATGCAAGTCTAACAAGTGTGAGGTGTTAGTCCAAAGCCAAAACAACTCACTAGACCTCTCTATGGGAGGGTGAGGAAAGTAAATAATGACCTATAGGGTCTGAAAAACAGTTAAAGATATCCAATGCTAAAACAAGATGTCTGATTTATGTGAGATATATAGCTAAAGTTTTGAAAACAAGGTCAAACTTGGCTGCGAAATTTAAAGTGCAAGATGTCTGAAAAACACTTAAAGATATCCAATGCTAAAACAAGATGTCTGATTTATGTGAGATATATAGCTAAAGTTTTGAAAACAAGGTCAAACTTGGCTGCAAAATCCAAAGTGCAAGATGTCTGAAAAACACTTAAAGATATCCAATGCTAAAACAAGATGTCTGATTTATGTGAGATATATAGCTGAAGTTTTGAAAACAAGGTCAAACTTGACTGCAAAATCCAAAGTGCAACTGCTGCCTTTGGCAGCAGTTGCACTGACGGTGAGGTTTAAATTCCTAGGGGGGGCTGCGTCATGGCTTGTCGCATGCAAGTCTAACAAGTGTGAGGTGTTAGTCCAAAGCCAAAACAACTCACTAGACCTCTCTATGGGAGGGTGAGGAAAGTAAATGATGACCTATAGGGTCTGAAAAACAGTTAAAGATATCCAATGCTAAAACAAGATGTCTGATTTATGTGAGATATATAGCTGAAGTTTTGAAAACAAGGTCAAACTTGGCTGCAAAATCCAAAGTGCATCTGCTGCCTTTGGCAGCAGTTGCACTGACGGTGAGCTTTAAATTCCTAGGGGTGGCTGCGTCATGGCTTGTCGCATGCAAGTCTAACAAGTGTAAGGTGTTAGTCCATAGCCAAAACAACTCACTAGACCTCTCTATGGGAGGGTGAGGAAAGAAAATCTCCACGTGTTGGGTAAGGCTTCCATGAGATATTAAATATTACTTCTTCTGAAGTCACCTTAGTGATGTTTGAAAGATTAGTTCGAAATATAGCAGACATATTAATGGCCTTAACTGCCTTAATGGCTGATGATATTAGCCTTTTTCTCACACATATACATTTTTTGTTTAAATTTCCAGGTCCAAGTCACAACTTGCCAAATGACAATGACTCTGACTTCTTAAATTAAAAGATGTTGTCAATGGAAAGGTTAGAGTCTAGTTACTGACAAAATATAACCGTCCCATCTATTCTAGTCTAATTTAAAGACGAATTAAGATACGTGGGAGGGACCCGGTTTTCATAAGATCAGCTAGATGATTTGAGGAAATGCCAGCACTTTGGTTTGACAAATAACGTCAGTGTTTGGAAGTAAAATTTGGCAGCATAGGCAACAGAAATATGAGCATTGTTTAATAATTTCTTGAATTTATGTGAGAAAATTGATTTCAGTTAAAAATATATCCAATGCTAAAACAAGATGTCTGATTTATGTGAGATAT
>NC_090875.1:38951706-38964206 GCF_036669935.1 Montipora foliosa
TCCTCTCTCGTCCTTCCCAGTACTTACATAATAGAATTGTTCCTTGAATGCAACTAGAGCAATTTATTTATTTATTCCTTATTTCGTACTTTAGGGCAATCGAAAGATCGATAGTTTTTTGAATCCGGCGAAATTCAAGGCCATTGGTAGTATTCAGAGGGGCAGTAATATTAAGGATACTGACCCGAAAAAAAATATCTTTAGGAACGAGTGACAAAATCTGTCCTTCTACGACTATTCAGCAAAGTGGAGGTGACTAGAGGTGGATATTTAACGAACCAATACAATCTTTTCGGATGCGGAGATGAATAGCAAATCTGATGGCAATGGATATTCAGAGTATGAAAAGCAAATCAGAGGGTGATTTCAACGTCATCCCGGCACTGTACTATATACTAAACGTAGTTATTATCAACATCAGGGAACCGTACGTTAGTTTTCAGACTCATTTTATGTGTGTATACAGCCATATTTAGTAGAGAATGTGAATCGAATGGTATAGTTTTTCTCCTTAGCTCCATTAACTGTTGTACGTGAATACTACTTAAGATAACATTAAAGCAAACGTAGGTGATTTTACTTCGAATTTGTTTTTGCAATTATCGCGTGGACACGATAACAGGCGATAATGCCCGACCAACACACTCATAATGACCCGAAGATAAGGACAAAATGCTTCGGTAAAACTACATATACCACGAAGGACATCCAAATCGCAAAAATCATTAACATGAAAAATTTAATCTTTTCTGTCATTTCAAATCTCAGTACCGGTATAAGCTGCACACGGGGAACATATACTCAACATGTTTACGCAAAGGCTAAACCGTTTTAACTGCGACACTCACCAATACGAAGATCTTGCACCAGCAGGGTTCCTATTTTCTCTAACGGATATATTACGTGAGTGTGTGTGCTTGCTGATTCACAGCCTTCCGGACTGGAAGAAGAATATTAAGTTGCGAGTTTTGATGAATGTCGCACGTTTTACTCGTCAAAGTGGCATCCCCTAAACAAATAGGTGATTGACAACTTCTACGGTTGACCGCAAATTACCCTCTGTACTGTTAGTAGTTTGCTTATTTCGACTTCCTGTGTCCATCATGACAACAAATAGTCTTGACCTAAGTAACGGTTAATGTGTTTATCTGGTCTTTTTTTGTATATTTTTTTTTGTAATCTTCCGCTTCGGCAATTGTACTTTCGCTTCAGAGAAACTCTTTTTTAAAACTGCAAGAGTAAATTTCATTCTCAATAAAGACACGCTTTATTGACAAATTTAAAGAATAAAACAAATGACTTACACCGGGAAATCACGAAAAAAAATAACAGTCGATCTAATTGGTTGGTTTGTACTGGCTCTGCTCTTTTAACGCATAATTTCGATACTTACCTTGAAGTGTAATTATTTTTATATCATAGAGGACAAAATTACTAAATGCTGATTGGCTGAGACAGAGGGCTTTATTCATTAATTTTGGTGGGGATAACACAAACTCTCTTGTCCATAAATGCGAGAACAGTCTCTTTTTTGTAATCAAATGCTGTTGATGTTCTAGGACACGGGTAGACGAACTTTCAATAATTTTTTTTTACATTTTTCTTCTGCCCAAGTCCCTTTCTTTGGCCTTCCAAAATCTTAAATTCAGGATTTGGATATGAAGGTTAATAAAGGAAACTTTAAGTCTATATCTAATGTCTTAACTCTCTGAAAATATAACTCTCCAATTTTGGTAATTGCCCCGGGCAAAATTTGTGACAATTCATTGTTTTTTTAAGTCACTTAGCAACAGGGAAGAAATTGTTTGTGGCTGTTTTTGTTTCGTTTCCTCAGAAACAATACGTATTTATTTCGTCTTCAACACAAAACAGAGTTTGTAATTGCATACGCATGTATGAGATGAAAATAAGCGTGATATTTATCTTAATTTCTACGCGACTCCATGCGATTACTTAAACTAATTATATTTCGCTATGCTCTGCTTTACGGGATTTATATAACGCATACTTCCTCTGCAACTAAATAGGCAGCGGTCACTCTTCCAAGGCCATTCAAATGAAAATTAACTTCCGGTTTTTTTATACCCAGAAAGGACCAGAAAGGATGCAAAACAACCAGATCCCAAGAAAGGGGAGGAAACAACAATAATTTACAAAATAGGAAAGGAAGCATTTTAAGCATTGTAATAACATCAGTTAATTCATTTTCAAAGGGGGCACGGTATCGAATCCTGCAATCTGATTGGTTCTTCGCACGGTCTGGAATTTTCCTATCTTTGCCCACTGGCACGGTCAAACGCTCTGAGAGCTTTTGTTTTCGACCTTACATTTCCATCTTTTTGACACCGAATCCGTTTGCATACAAAAGTTCGTTTCAAAACTGATTTTTATTAGGCAAGAGCTTTGAAAACAGTATTGAAACAAAAATAATTCTCTTCAAAACTTTATTTTTGTTTTTCAAGATCGACATCTACTAATGTAGATTTTATCCGAATATCAGCGTCAAACAGCATTTGGGAGTAGAGAAATAAACTTCTTGGTTAATTTTTAATCTCGGATTGGCGTTAATCGGCTTTTGAACCCTGAGCCCCTATACCCAATTCTGCGGTTTAAGTACTTTCGATGACAAAATGTTTTTATAAACAGACCGCGTTCAACAAAACTTGCAATTGAAATGCTCGACGAGCCGTGAAGCCTGACATCAAAAGACGGACTTCGCCATGATCGAGCTAAAATCAGGACGTACAATAGCAAGAGAAACAATAACTTCATGATCTTCCAAAAATCAAGGTTGAAACTAATAAACAATTTGTTTGAGAATCGCCTTATAAACTAAACCCAGTTATTACTTTGGATCGAAATTGACCAATTACGAAACAACGCGTTTTCCTGAGAGGTCCGCAGGAAAAAGAAGCCATTTTAAAAGACGTTTACCTCTGCTAGGTTAGAAGCGAAAAAATATTTACAATTGTAACGACTAATGCTTCATTCTGTCTATTTATCTGCGCGTTTGTCTTTGCCAGTAACTCTGGTCGCTTTTGAATGAACGATTTTTTGCTATTTTTCACTCCGTTACTTTTTTAAAAATTATTTTTTTGTCTCATTTATTTTTATAAAGCCCCCCCCCCCCCCCTCAGCCACCCAGCCCCTCCCTCTGCGCGGTCCCTGTGTGACAAAGCATACGATGCAGCTCTTTAGTACCTCTAATTAATTTATTTGGTGGTAAGATGACCATCAAACTGGAATGACAGGGAGTATAATTAATTAAGTAAAGACGACGTCTACGGCAGCAACAACGCCACGAAGCAAGAATAGTATTGGCTAAAAATGGAGAAATAGTCGTGCAGCACGAATTTCCGTGCATCTCTTTGCCGTACCACACAAAAAAACAACGTGAAATCACCAAATTTTAGGTTTTAACGACAACGTGACGTGAGCATGCAACAATGAACCATTCATTTTCTGTTTTGACTTTAATATGTTCATACCCATCCAATTACAGGATAGTTCACCTGTATTGTACAAGGTGAACAAGACGCAATAATCGCGAAATACTTGCGATAGCGCTAAGTTAAATTTTGGAATGACGTTTTCGTTGCCGTAGTCGTCGTCTTTGCTTAAAATTCCTGTTCAGAAAGCCTGATGCTGCGTAATAAAGCTGTCGATGGCTTATTCTCTGTTAAACTGACGACTTGTAATGTGAATAATGCAATATTGTGGTCAGACAAATCGTGTAAGTTGTAGAGAAGTACAAAATGAATTATGTCTTCTCCGTGTCCTGCGATTTAGTCGCACATGCATATAGCAATTATTCATAGTCACAAGCATTCTTTTTGTAAATGACTTGTAAATGGTTTGAACCCAGGAGTCATATCATTAAGTAAAGTACGATTGTCCGGGTGAGTGTAGTCCTGAGAAGGACTGTTTGAGGTGACATTGACTGACGATTCGACAACCTGAGCGGAAGTCATCTTGGAGTCAAGACTCTGAAGATGACTTCCGCTCAGGTTGACGAAACGTCAGTCAATGTCGTTTCAAACAGTCCTTCTCAGGACTACACTCACCCGGACGATTGTACTTTACTTAATGATAATGACTTGTTGACGTTTTCCTATTATATCGATTAATTTTCATTATTTTCTCTCTCTCTTCAAAAGAAAGATAGCATTCGTTTATTCAAAAGTATTTTCTTTATTATTGAGGAAACAAAACTTATCACAAAATTGTCACCATATATAATTATTAACTAACAAGTTGAGCGACTTAAAAGACAAACAAGAAATAAACAAGCAGTTGGGGACTGCGCAATAATTATCAGGAGTGTGTGTGTCATTTCGAACCGAGAGAAAATGTTTTTAGCAATGAGTGCCAAAACTGTCTTCTGAATACATCGTAATCTCTAATCTCAACGATGCAGACTGAGAGTGAGCGGAATGTATGGAAACAAATCACCAGCAGTCCAGCACATTTTGCGGAGTTGTTTCGCAACACGATCACGCGACCAAATAAACAAGGCATTTTTCTCAAAATTCGAGATTTCTCATTGAAATGATGATGTGTAGGCCACACCGGGTTGGTGTTATGTGTTCTAGATACGTCTAGTATACTGAGGGAATTCTTTGTCCCCGTTCGTCCTTCAAAAGCACCTATGCAAATAAATTTATCCATACAAATGCAACTGGTCGCCATAAGCGTCAGCCTTGCCTTTGGTCACTCTCTGGAGCCGGGAACTTAAAAGATTACTCCAAGAGTCTCAGTTTTTCTGATATTATTCGTATCCACTTAACCGCGTTCTATGAAAAATCCCTGAATCTCACTGCTTTTCGCTTCGCTGATAGAACACAAACGAGTCTTGATTCTTGGCTTTGGGTGAAATCGTGTACTATTCCGCGGTCATAGTGTAGACTGCCAGCATAGTTTTCTCAATCCTATGGCTCCCTCCATTAATCTTGACCTCACTGCTTAACCTTCAATGGATATTCAGTAGTAAACGCAGGGATGTATTTTTCGAAAACCGTACGTTAGGTTTGCGCACACAGCCATATTTAACAAGGACTGTGAACCGAACGGTCTAAGCTTTTCCTCTTAGCTACATTAACTTCGGGGGATAAAAACTTGCAGGTGAAAAATAAAGGTAACATTAGGGCCGTTTATACGAGTAAAGCTGCGGCTTACTCTGGCCGCGGCTTACATAAGACGCGAACACTACGTATAAATGGTACAAAACCAACCTTCACGGCTTTCTCAAGCCGCGGCTTATCTTGACCTGGGAGTTTATACTCGTATAAATAGTTCCTTTCGCGTATTATGTACGCCGCGGCTTATTTTCTCTCGTATAAACGGCCCTAATGAGGCTAAACGTGGATGACATTACCTTTAAGTTATTAAATTGTTTTTGTCGCGTGGCCAGGACAAAAATACGTCTCGATGAAAATACCAAAAAGGACATGCAAATTACAAAAGTCATTGACACGAAAACAAATCTATTCAGTCGTTTATAAGCTGCAGGCGTGGATTGTATATTTAACATTTAACGTTTTATCTGCGACACTCACCAATATACACCGTTTTATTAAGTCTAATATATGCCGTTTTCCGCTAGTGAGGTCGAACTCTTGCTTTCAAATTTTATTTAGAAATGTACAAAGGCCCAAGACTTTTCCGATTTCTTTTCTTGTTTGAAGCCTTTGTACATTTCTGAATAAATTCTAAAAGCATAAGTTTGACGTCATTAGCGGAAAACGGCATATATTAGACTTATTAAAAGGGTGTATAGGCTTAGCTACATCATTCCGGAATTTTTTTGGGAATTTTAGACATCAAAAAAGAATTTTAGAAACTCTCGGGAAGTTTAGAAAAAAATTGACAATTTCGAGAATTTTAGAGCAATTTGAACTTTCACCTGACATGTTGGAAACTTCTCACAGGCAAAAACGTTGACAAAACCCTTTTTTTTTTTGCATTCCAACCTACCAGGAGAGGGGTCCTTCCGTTCATATCCATTCCTTATCACCAAAAGGGGTCCTTCAGTACATCTAAGTAGCGGTTTCTCACCGTAGTTTCGGAATCCGGATCTTTGCTTGATAGCAAATATGGCACACTTTGCACTATAAGAAACGAAATTATAAGAATTTTCGGGAACTTTAGAGAGTTTTTGGAGAATTTTAGACATTTCTAAAAGAATTGTAGAGCTTTTGTTTGGGAAATTCCGGAAAGAATTTTCGGGAATTATGTAGCTAAGCCTACACCAATACTAAGATTTTGCACAAGCAGGGCTCCTATACATTCCTCTGACAGATATTTCGTGAGTGTGTGATTGCTGATTCACACCCTTCTCGACTGCGCAAAAATGTTGAGTTGCCAGGTAGGTTGCTCTCGGCAAAGTGGCATCCCCTGAAGAAATGACAGGTGGTATTTTAGCGAAGACGATTATATCTGCTTAGTTGGAAATATAATCTCTTGTGCCGTCGAACGTTGATCGACTGTCAGACATCTTGAGGTAATTACCTTGAAACACTGTAAGAAGATAAAAGCCGGATAAAAAATAGCACCGAGGATATCAAGAATCATGTCAGTTCGGTGCTATTTTGCCGATCTGTTCTTTTATCCCCTTGAAGTGACTTCCTTTGTGGGTAGATCGGAAACTTTGGCAAGGATCTCATGGATATACACACCAACCATAACTCTAAAAATAATGACCATTATAAATCAGTTTCTAGAACTAAATATTGCAATAGCAATAAGATAAACGAAAGTTTAGTCGACCTAATCACTGAATGGCTACTTAGACTTAATCTGCAAAATCAGAGTTTAACATAGAGGACTCGTGGTGGGTATATTCATGAGATCTTTCCCAAAATTTTGATGGACATGTCGCGGGACTAGTCAAACGCTCTCTTAATATCTAGATAAATAACACCGTTCAATTTCCCATTGCCCATATTTTCACGCCACGCATCACACATTTGGATTACGGGATGTACGTTAAGTTAGCGAGTGTCCAATTATATTCCCTGACAGTTTAAGGATTTTAGCAGAACTTTTATCGAAGCCAGTCGAAAGAACTGTTAAATGACGCACGTGATTACTGCGGATAAGGAAAGTTATGAGGGTGGTAATAACTTAGGAAAACACTTTTTAATTTCTAATCCGAAATATAAACACTGGTTTTGCCTGTGCATATTTCACGGTTTCAACTTTAACTCCACAGTAAACGTGATTCTTTTCCCATAAGTGAGTACTTTGCTCCGAGAGACGCGCAAGGCTCTTCTCAGAACCATGTAAACTCCTTCCTTTTGTGACTCTAGTACCAGAAATCCCGGCTCCCGGTGTTCTACAACCTCGTTCGTCCCATTGTGAACCCAAACTCGTACCGATATTTCAGCATCGCAAAGCAAGCGAAAAATTGTCTCGCCCACTAGGTTCTTCCTGGTAAGAGGGTCTATCTTTGTTCGTGCAAACAGTCCTTGAGAGATTACTCAGTACAGCGCTGATAAAGGCGACCAGTAACGCCACAGATGCATAAAGAACTCACGTTTCGCGCAAAGAATCATCATGTCATCTCGTGTAATCTTCGCTGGCGTACTTGGCTTCTTGGACATACTCAAGTAGCTACGACATTTTTCTCTTTTTGTACACTGTCCAATACAGTTGGACAGTTGAAGCAACGACAACCGAGGTCGACTGAGAAGACTGCTGACAGAACAATATGTTTAATGACGGGTAATAATAATACATCTGCACGCTCTTCACGTTCGTCAGTCTTCCACATGAAGAGTCCGAGTGAGTACTGAAAAGATACATGCTGATTAAAACTGAACGCGTGCAACACGTGCAGCCCGAATATCTTTCCTCCTTTAACCAATGATATTCTTGTTTTGTGGCGTTGTTGTATGCGTAGCCGTCGTCGTACGGAAAACCGCAAATTTCAAACTGTAATTTGGGTTTTCCTAAATTCAAAGACACTCGTTTGATTCTAAAGCAGTGGCCAAGCTATCGAACAAAGTTGGATTCAACACTGCAACTTTGCTCTATCCAACATTGTTCGACTGTTTGGCCGCCCAGGTTGGAAGATGTTCGTCCAACATTTTTTGTTCGATCAAATGTTGCATAGAGTTGCTTTTAATCAAACATTAATTTATTAAGCCCGGGCCAAACTATCGAACGCAGTTGGAATCAACGCTCCCGGTCAATTTGCCTCTTTCTTTTTTTGTTCCACCAAATGTTGGATAGAGTTTTCTTTTGATCAAACATTACGCCTAACAATTCTGCTCAACGTAACAATGTTGCTGTGTTTTGCCGCTCTCCCAACAAAGTTGTGTCCGGAATAGAGTCACGTTCGCGCTGCTAGCAAATCCCTATATTATCCATTCTACCGAAACTTACCTACTTAAGGTGCAGAATGACATTTTTCTAACCACGGATCAACAAGAGGTTACACTTCTCGTATTACTTGACTTAAGTGCTGCGTTTGACACTATTGATCATAATTTACTACTTAACTTACTTCAATCTGATTTCGGTGTTCTTGGTAGTGCACTTCAGTGGGTCCGTTCTTTTCTGTCTGAAAGACAACAGCGAGTAATTGTTGGTCAATCTTGTTCTAAAGATTATCAAATGAAATATGGAGTCCCGCAAGGAAGTTGTATCGGTCCAATCTTGTTCCTGCTGTATACTTCTCGACTCTTTAAACTTATGGAAAAACATTTACCCGATATGCAAGGCTACGCGGATGATACGCAGCTATATCTATCTTTTCGGCCGTCATCCTCTGAAGAGATGGATCGTGCACTATCTGCGTTATGTGCTACCATTGCTGAAGTTCGTGCGTGGCTTATCTCTTACAAACTAAAATTCAATGACACCAAAACTGAGTTTATCATTATTGGTACTCGCTAACAGCTAGCTAAAGTGGAAATACCTTCTGTGAAAGTGGGGACAGCTGACATAGCACCCTTGACCAGCATCAGGAATCTTGGTGCCTGGTTTGATGATAAAATGTCTATGAATGATTACATCAACAAGACCTGTAGTAAAGCCTTCAGAGGACTTTACAACATCAGACAAATCAGAAAATTTCTTTCGACAGACACTACTAAAATACTAGTCCACGCCTTTGTAACATCGCACCTGGACTATTGTAACTCGCTACTGTTTGGCGTACCTGCATATCAACAAGAACGTCTTCAGAAGGTGCTTAATGCAGCTGCACGAGTCATATGCTTTATTCCCAAGTACGACCACATTACACCATCGCTTATAAAACTACACTGGCTTCCAGTGAAGCAGAGAATTGAGTTCAGAATTGCTCTATTAGTGTTTAAAGCAGTAAATGGCTTGTCTCCTGTGTACCTGACTAATTTACTTCAGATGCAGCCAACACGGAGATATAAACTTAGATCTGATGATAAAGAACTACTGTTCATACCAAGATCTAAATCAAAATCAGGTGACCGTGCTTTTGCTATAGCCGGACCAAGAATATGGAACGATTTACCACTTGACATTAGACTATCGGCAAATTTGGAGACTTTTAAAAAAAATCTTAAGACCTATCTTTTTAAAAAGGCTTAGTATTGACTCCTAATCGCATAATTGTCTTGAACTTTTTTGATCAGTTTATATATATATATTTTCTTTTCTTTTATGCATTTGGATTTATTTTATATATTTATAATTTTGTATCTATATGTACATATTTTTTGATGTTTTTATATCCACATCTTATGAATCAGTTTACTTTAGTTCGTAAGCATTACATTTATATATTTTGTAAATAGCATTTATTATTTATTTGTCTTTTTTCATTGTAAAGCGCTTTACAATATTCTATAGTTTAAGCGCTATATAAATTTATATATATATATATATATATATATATATATATATAATATATATATATATATATATTATTATTATTATTATTATTATTATTATTTTCAAGCCTACAAGGCTTCTGGCATCATGTGCAAAAAGATGGCGGACAAGGACGAAAAGGGCGTCGTGGTTGTTGATGAGCAGACAGAAACCTTGATCGGCAATCATGAGATAAGGCCATGTTTAGACCCCTTAACCATTATCTCTCTGTTTGGAGATAACTTGTTCAATATCGTTTAAAGTTTCTGCAAACTGATCCGAGCAGATGTATCTTGCAGTGAATATACCCTTTTTTACATGTTCTCGTAACCATTCTTTGGTTTTTCCCCCTTTGAATCCGTTCTCAAACAGCTTCAGTAGCATAAGCGTTACGAGCGGTTTTCCTTTCAGTGCTAGTGCCATATTTTAAAATTTAGCGTCAACTTGAACTTGAATCTTTGATGTAGCAATGTTGGGTAGTGTTTTGCCACTTCTTCAACGTTTACATCGAACAACGTAGCATGAGGGATCCAACTTTGTTCCACAATGTTCCAGTGCTTTGTTCCTCTTCCAACAAAGTCGTGCCCTGCTAGCCTATCACGAATTGCTATCTTATTTTCAAGCCTAGGCTTTTCGCATCACTTTTAACAAAGATGGCGGACCAGGACCAAAAGGCAGTCGTAGCTGTTGATGAACAGCCTTTCATGAGGACTATAAGCGGTTCATCACCCATTTTATTGCCTGTTTAGCGATACCTGGCTCAATAGCGTTTAATTAAAATACCTGCTAATTGATCTGGACTTCTTAATTAAACGGGTGTACATTGTTGTAATAACTGTACAACGACAGAGAGATACCCTTCTCCACTCGTTCTGGTAAACTTTACCTGTTTTTTCCTCTTTTGAATCCGTCATTTCCGTCCTCCAACACCTCTGGTACAATAAACCCTTTAAGCGCTTTTCGTTTCCGTGTCTGTGCCATATTTTCAAATTTAGCGCCAACATTAAAGTTATGGGGGTTACTGTTTTGCCACCATCGCAACATTTGCATTCAACAATGGTTGCAGTGGCATTAGGGAGTTAACACTAAGGTGAAAATCAAGTTCTAATGTCCAGTGTTTCCCTAGGGATTCAAAACACCACAGAGGTGACACTAGAGTCAACACTATGTTGTATACTGTGTTTCTCTCAAGTGTTCGATACTTTGGCCTGGGCTTAGAAAAAAAAAAACAACAACAACGTCGGCGAGGGCAAAGGGACAATAAAAGATAGCTTTAATGAACTCTGCACGCCCAGAACGAGTGTTTTGCACTTTGTCCTTCCCGTTCTAGTCTTGTCAACCGTAAAGGCTGGTTTTTATCTATCGACGCAAGCACAAGCGTAAGCACAAGTAGCTTATGGTAAGTTAAAACAGCATAACTACGCGCAAATGATAGGCGGAGAGTCTGAAACGAATGCTTTAATTGGCCAGACACCGCCAGAGGCAGTAAATCGGGCACCAAGAAACTCGCCATAATAAGAAATTCCAAAGATTTGAGCCTCTATTCTCCTTTACAGCCGACATGCTCGTCCACTCTCCACTCACTTCACAGGTAACCCAATTTCCATCTCAGTTATCCGTTTCAATGCACTGTTTGGTCAATGGTAGAGCAGCCCAATTAGCAATCGGAAGGCCGCCTCTCGAGAAAATATTTAATAAACGGCGATGGCTACGGCAACAAAAACGTCCTCTCAAAATACAACTGTTCTCCATGGGCCATGGCGCGCACATTGAAGTTGAAGCTGAAGCCAGATGTTAGCTTGCGCATTTCGGTCTACAGTTGCTGAACGGATTGTTGAGAGGGTCTCAACACTATTCAGCATTTCATGAACTGTAGGCATGTTGAACCGATGTTGTATGAGACTTTAAATCAGCATGATCTACAATTTTAACCAAATCAAACAACCTTTTCAAACGCCCTCTACTTTTGCCTAAGAAAGATCATGGATGCTGAATGCTAGCCGAAGAAAGGTGGAACCTCTTAAATACGCGTTTGCGGAAATACGCGGGTGAGAGTTTCTGACGCCTTGCGCGAAAGGGTCTTTTAAACAGATGTACTACGCACAGTGAATGACTCCATTGTTTTAATCAAGTTCCCGGTCGACTTTATTCCAAAAAATACATCATAGCAAAAGGCACACAAATCAAACAAATGAAATAGTTCGTCATGGCTTTAAAAAAGTACCTCAGTTTCTAGCACATTGTACTATTGTAACTTTTTTCCTGGGAACTAATGTTTGTAAAAAATAAAATCAGGCAGAACTATAAACCTTGGAAAGATATTTTCGGCACAAATTGACACAAGCGCCAAGAATGTGATAAAGAAAACCGTATTGCATCACCTATTATAAATTACGTTATTGTTTATCTTGTGTCTTTAGGGATTAGTTGCAATCCATCTATTCTACTTTTTAAGTAGTTAAAATAACACTCTTTTCACAGATATTAACATCGTCTTTGGCAATACTTTCGTGGAATCAATAAGTAAACGCAAAAACTTATCTCTTTCAGAGAAACATTTTGTTGCATTAAGTGGTGGATAAATCAGTATTTACCCTGAAAACTCTATTTTCAACAACAATTCACCGTCTTTCACATATTGAGGA
>NC_090875.1:38971706-38974206 GCF_036669935.1 Montipora foliosa
GCTTCTTTTCCTCTCCCTGTCCGCATATTTGCAGTTGGCTGGTCACACTTGCTTTGACTTGAATTAAGGCATCCTCTTATTCCGTGTTTCTTGTAATTCTTTTGTTTTGCACGTGACAGATTAGTTTGAAAGTTCTTTATAAGCAAAGCAGTTATACTACTTATTTATATGATTACTTCAATTTACCTAATCGTTGTCGCTCCATTTAATGCGAACAAAGATTATTTCCCAATTGGAGCTTAATTATTCGTTATTTCGGACTTCAGAGCTTTCGAAATATAGGGAGTATTCTGAAAATCTGGCAAAATTCAACGTCCTTAATGGCATTCAGAGGGGCAGTAATATTAAGGATACTGAAGCGAGAGCAAATAAATATTTTTAGCATGGAGTGTCTATGTACATTGTAATCTTTTATGTTATTTAACAACTCGCTGACAACTATCCCACAATTATTCACCGAGGTGGAGGTGACTACTGTGGTCGATATTTACCGAGCCAATACAATATTCTTGGACGCAAATCCCGCGCGAGTTGCTTGGACTTGAATAGCAAAGGATAATCATTGTTTGAGAAGCAAATCAGAGCGCGCCTTTAACGCTATCCACTGTAGTATATACTAAACATAGCTATTATCAACAGCAGGGAACCGTACGTTAGTTTTACTCTGTTAGGGATTGTGGATCCAATGGTTTCGGCGTCATTAACTTGGTGTAAAGCTGTACGTGAGTACTACTTAAGATAATATTAAGGCTAAACGTAGATGACTTAACCTTCAAACTGTCTTTGCATGCTTTTGCAGTTGTCGCGTGGCCATAACAGGCGATAATGCCCGACTTCATATAACACACACAATGACCCGAACATAAGGATACAAATGTGCTTCGATAAAACTACCAATAAAGGACATCCAAATCGCAAAACTCATTGACATAAAAAATGATATCTATTCAGTCATTTAAAATCTCAGTACCGGTATAACTTTCACACGAGGTATATATACTCAACATGTTTACGCAAGGATTAAACCGTTTTATCTGCGACACTCACCAATACGAAGATCTTGCACGAGAAGGGCTACTATTTTTCTCTGACGGATATATTTCTTGCGTGCTTGCTGCTTCACAGCCTTTTGACTCGAAAAGGAATATGAATAATTGATTTGATTACTCGGCAGTCGTCTCATAAAGAAATGATACGGCTACCCATTTAAGCTACAATGATTTGACGTACTACCCTCAGGCCTACACTGGTAATTGACTTCCTGTGTCGATCGGCTGCCAATAGTCTTGAGCTAATTCGGCTCACTGTCGCTTGTTTATCTTGTCATAATTTTTGAATTCCCTTCGGCGATTGTATTTTCGCTTCTGGATTTACTCTATTATAAAACCGTAAGAGTATTTTTCATTTCGATAATAACATGCTCCTCCTGACAAATTAGAGGAATAAAACAAAAGGAAATCTCGTAAAAAAAATAACAATCAATCCATTTCAGTAATTCCCAATCTGGAGGACAAAACAATGGTTGTTTTGTCCCTGGAGAGAAACAAACCTTTCAAATGCAAATCAATGTTATTTTTTTTCTTGTCTTTTTTTAACGCATAATTTAAAAAATAGACAAAAGGTACTTACCTTGAAGTGTAATTATTATATATATATTTTTTAATACGCTCCAGGCGTTTCTCAGGATTATCGCGAATTTAAAGGAGAGCAATGTCATGCGATGACATGCCCAGCATTTTTCACACCCATAATTTTTTGCTTAACTACAGAATAGAGGGCCACTTATTTCCATATCATTGAATAACAAAAGCTCCCATTGTTGTGTGTCTCGTTCTACCAAAAGCTTGTTAAATGAACTGCGACCATAACTATTTTAGTAAACTAACAAATTTCATTTTACAAGCAATTAGTGCGTTGCCTAAGGCAATTCCTGTCGTAGACATTAAGAACCCTTGTCAGTAATTATCCAGAATCCGTGGACAGTTGCAAAAATTCGAATTTTGTTTTCTTTTACCAGAAAATCCCTTTGGGTAAACTATTTTCAAAAACAATGTTCAAAAGTTCCAGCGAGTCTCCGATTTGGTGAAAAATAGAAAAGTTGAAAGTTGAGTACTGGGCCTGGCCGAAAGGCGGGTGAAAATTATGCAAATTAGGGCATTTTCAAAACGCTCGTACAAAACCATGGAAACTTGTTTTTACCTCAAGTTTACAGGATTTGTTACACATTTTTAAAAGTTACCTTCAACCTACATTTTATCTAGATCTATGCTTTCTTTCCATTCTTACTACCCTCGAACAGAAGGCAATGTTTCGTACTTTGTTGACACCGGGAATTTTACAGTATTTTAGAAGGCTGTAACATCAGGGGCATATAAAATTAGCGCTTGTAAAGGGGCTTTTTTAAAAGAGCAACTCTTCCTGTTTATCATAGTGATTTTTATTTTTTTGGCCCGCTAAAAGCGAGCGCGCTAGAGCAAAACTAGTAAGTGCAATTTCACAT
>NC_090875.1:38986706-38999206 GCF_036669935.1 Montipora foliosa
AACAGTGGTACTTTGCAAGGGCTATACAATTTCTTATCGGGTGGAAGAAGCTTCCCCTGAACTGACAAAAGATCATAAGTCTTTTCCCAAAAGACAGAAACATCAGCCCCATTGTCAAGCTTGAAACTAACTGGGTCACCATTTACCAGAATTTCAGCTCTCCAGGGATTTGCACGCACGCTGTCTTCACTGATCCCCCCGAGAAACACACTGGTGTCTGGCTCTTCAGAAAACTGATCCTCGGTTACAACTTCTCCAACCTGCTGGGACAGGCAAACTCGGGCATAATGTCCTTTCTTGGAACATTTAAAACAAACAGAATTAATGGTAGGGCAATTTCCTCTAGAGTGATCTGCAGATGATCCACATCGTAAACAGCTACTGGGTTTTGACTTATCTCTAGCACCAGCGACACCTCCACTTTTCTTTGGTGGAAACTTCTCTGACTTTGCTCTGAATTTGGCTCCAATTGCATCGATTTCGGTGGACATCGACCGCTGACCACTTCTAATGACGTCTTGTTGTTTCTTGACTGACTCGCTTTCCCTGGCCATTTTAACAGCTTTTTCAAGAGTCAAAGTCGATTCCAACTGCACCTTTTCACTTAGAGTAGCATCCTTAACTCCAACAACAATACGATCTCGAATCATTTCTTCTTTCATGGCGCCAAAGTTGCAATGCTCGGCCAAACAATGAAGCGACGTGATGAATTCCTCAGCAGTTTCGTCAGCTTGGGTTCGCTGGTTGAATTTCGATCGCTCATAAATGACATTTCTCCTAACCAGGAAATACTGGTCGAACTTTTCCTTTACCTTTTGGTACTTTAGTCTGTCTCCCGGCATCGCCCATGGCGTAGAGCAATGTGTTTACTTGAACTTCTTCGCTTTTCTTGTGTAGATCACACGCCATCCGATATCTACCAAACCGACGAATCCATTTCTCCCACTCGTCTGGCTTTTTGAAATCGAACATTTCGGGTGCAGTAATTTTGTTAGCCATGATTTCTCCGGAACAGTAGTACACTTACTTCCTGGCTTTCTTCGGCTGTCGCAGCGAATAATTTCTTACGTTCTCTTTTGAAAATATGTAGCGTCGCTCGAGTAACCTCGAAGAACTCTCCCGTATTTTCTTCTGAGAGCCTCGGCTATCCAGCTATCTTCCCGTCAAAAAACTCAAATCCCACTTCTGACACCATGTTGAGTGAATTATCGGCGAGCGTAAACTAAAAGCAACACGACGCCATTCATTCATGAACTCAAGTGCCTTTACTCCCAGTCATGTGATCAGGTACAAAGTACAAACTATGACGATTTCAACATCACAGTTTGTAGGTGAATAAAAGTAGCATTTGATACCAAACAAGGGCACCCAACGAATCTTTTCCTCACTTTATCTGTTCCCCAGAGGAATCTTGCTGGCTGGCAAAAATACAGGTGTTCCGATGAGCTGGCTGGGAAATTTATCATTGATAGAGGTTTTGCCTGGGAATTACTGACTCTTTCTAGCATTTCAACCCGAGCTGGCTGCAGAAACTCTGAAGACTGAGAACGACTGAAAAAAAGGAGAAGAAAGAACCCCTTCCCTCTCCCAGAGAGTAGTGACAAACATAGGACGGCTGGTCAGAGTGATTGCGCTTGCGGAAAAAAAAAAACCTGTTTTGTCCCGGTTTTGTCGGTTTTGTTCGGTCGTTTGAAAGCGCGCGGAGGTTTCCACAGATCGACGATCACGGTGTGTGCTGTTTTCCTTATTTACATGTAAGATTAATTTCCATTGTTATTTTATCTGTATGCTGAGATTCTCGTGATGTTCTTCTACACTGAATTGAAATGAACAGAGTGAATTTAACAGCAGTAACTTGTATTTTCATTCACAGATTTTAGTTTCGACCAGAGTTTCGACGGTGTACAATTAATGTGTTTGTTGTTAGCGTTTTCGGAGGTATAAGACTTCTTATTGTAGTTGTTTTAATGCTTTTTTTCTGTTATCTTTATTAGTCAAGTGCGTGATGATCTTTTACAGTTGAAGCGAATTGAGCCAACGAATTGTAAAAAATTGACAGCAGTACGTATTTTTCTCATTCGTGTAGGCAGCCACGGGATCGACAAGGTGCTTTCCTCAAACACAAGGTAAGAATCAAGAAAAATTCGCACTTATTTTAATTTAATTTATTTCGTTAGAAAGGCGATTTATTACTCTCGACAACTCCTGCGAAGTCTCTGTTTTTGTGTTAACGTAGAAACCAGTCTTTCTCAGCCAGAAAGCAGATAACAAACATGCACTAAAAAATTACAAGAACGGGACAATCCCTCAGGACCTGCTGAGACATTTTGAAGCGCTTACGAAATGCAAGAACAAATTTGACTGTTTATTGTACGAAATCCTTTTCATAAGAACTTTAACTGTAATTTGCATGATCAAACATTTTTCCTTGATAATGGAGTCATGACTACTCCGAAACGTCGGATTTTATCGTTCGTTTTTGTGGTTGTTCAGCCGAGGCCTTGCTGTCAAGTCCGCTGAGGTAAGATGAATTCGCTATTCCTTTTGTTTTGTTTATAATCTCAAGCCATAAGCTAGTGCAGCCTATTAAATGTCCTTTAAAAAAATAGTGTATTTTACCTTCCTTCTCGTCCACAGGAACACAATTAGCAACGTGTGTGGAGGATTTACTAAATCGCCATGGGTAAATAATAAGGGTGCTGTAGTAACCTGTTGGTAGTTGATGAATGTACAATTAATGTGTCTGTTATTCTGAGCCTTTTAAATTTGCTGGTTTTTTCAGGAAAAAATATGTATTTTTTGTGCTCATGGCTGGAGAAAAATGTAGTAAGCTTGTACTTCATGTTGATTTAAACACTAATTTTGAACCTCTCAATGATGACTGCAATTAGGCATTTCCATTACTTTTCCTATTCAGATGCAAATGCTACTATTTTGTTCCAACTTTTAGGTTAAAAAACCCCGATTTTCTCATTTTCTGACCATTTTACCCACTTGACACCCTGTAAATAGCAATTTGTTTAAATTATACATTATGTGGAGGTGAAACCTCTGCAATGCGGCATGCTGCAACACTGTAGGGAAGATAATTTATTGTTCGGGGAAAGTTCATTTAATATGACAACGGGGGGGGGGGGGGGGGGAAATAAGATATTGAAACTTGAAGCTTTAAATTTTAGCACCCCCCCCCCCCGCTAGCGGTTCAGTTTTGGTAGTCTAAAAAAATTTTAGCCCCCCCCCCCCCCCCCCTTCTCCTTCAATTCCTTTGCTCCCCTGAAAAAAAGATCGCTAGACTGTATTAAATATATTAATAACCATTATAGTCTTCAATGGTTTCTACTATGTGTGATGAGATCCCTGTTGAATTCTCGAGTCTTTATTGTCGCAGAGTGCCCACCTCTTCTCCGATGCCTCACACATAGTTTTCATGTTAGCGGCTCATCCATGATGATATAGCTGAGTTGCACAGGTCATTAAATTGTTGAGTTGAAAACCATCCGATCGGTATGATGATGTCATGTGTTGGTTTTGAAGTATACAAATTTTCGGAGCCCCACCTCCTAGCCCAACAATTTTTTCAGAGCCTTCCCCCCCCCCCCCGTCATATTAAATGAACTGGCTCATCAATGCTTGTCAACAGATATCTTCCCTATATATAGATCAACTTCTAATTCATATTAGCTCGGAACTATAATTAAGGTTAAGCATTGTCAGTAAACATTGTTTAATCAATATCTATTATTCGCGTATTTAGCCATATTTACTTTATGTCTCTATATTGCGGGGTAGTGATTATGAAAATCCATTATCACAGCTTATAAAATTGCAAAATAAAGTTATTAGAATCATCAATGATGTTCCCCATTTATTTATGCAGGATAGTCGTTGTGGCGATGAGCCATGTAATTGTTTTCCATATTACTGGTTTGGGAACAACATAATCATTCAACTCAGGGTGCATCTTTGCAGTATTTATTTCTTCATGCTATAGCCAATGTAAGAAAATTCTGCCAATCCATTATTGGAAAATACCTTTGGAATGACCTTCCTCTTTACAATGGAAACAGCATATCTTAAGTCCTATTTTAAAACAACAATTATTGAACACTATTTTGCTCAGTACTGATTTCCTTACTTGTTGGTATGTACTCCAGTATTGCTTGTTTATAAGTCTAAATATTGCAACTGAATGGGATATCCTGTTCTGTAGACTGAGTACCATGCCATTTAAAGTTAAGAATGTAATATTACTCTTTCTCTGAGATTGTTGTTAACCTGAATGTATCAGTCACATTATGGATTACATTCACAAATGTTTTACCTGGTTATGTCATTTTGGAATGAATTTATAGATAAATCAGTGTCAATCTCCTTTTTAGTATAGTTGACTATATACCGTTTATTTCTATTGGTGGTAGAGTGCATACAACTACGTTATCTGTATTAATCATTTGGGTTTTTTTTTTCTCTCCTAAAGCAGTTTTATACAAATGTAAATAGTACTTCGCCTGAGATGAGTAAATTTTGTATCAAGAAAACGTGTAAGTGCATGCGTTGTAAATAAATAAAAAATAAATAATTTAACAACGAATCATTGTCAATCTCCACATTTTTGTGCAAAATTAGTATTTGATGTATCCACAATGCCTGGATAGCACTGAGCGGACGTCCTATGACTGTTCTTCCAACAAACAACTAGCTCAAAGTTACAGATTTCTATAGGACAATAGGCTCACTTTTCTGGTCGATTGCGCGCGCCTTGCCACTTTTAAATTTAAACTGTTGAACTCAAACTTTCTTCTGATATTTGTGTGTCGGCTGTTAAAGGCGATTCCGGTATCACGAATTATTTTCTAAGATTTGGCCACGAGAACGCATGTGCTGCCGACTTGAGTTTCGTTCTCCGAGTTAGAATTACTTGTGCTGGTCATTTGATCAACTTGAAACTTTTGCAGCTTAGGGAAATATGACAAAATACAAATTAAAAAAGCTTCAAATTTAATGCTTTTTCAGTGGTTTAATTTTCAGATGTGAAAGTTTGCCAAGTCAGACACAATAGGGCAGAGTGAGATGATATCATAACAAGATTTGGAGCCAGTTTGTAGACAACACCGTATCACACGAAAACTGCTGTGTTGAACCTTGCCACTTTAAATGACAATTACTTTATACAAATCTTTTTTTGGTTGTTGGGCTTACTGCAGCAAGCGGTAATTCCCCTATCACGGCCTATGACAAAAGTCTCGAAAAAGTGAATTAAAGTATTTTGCCAAGGAAATTTAAATAATCTGGAGCACTCGTAAAGTAAAGCCTTGCGTCTTGGCTTAATCTGTTCGCTTCAAGATTCAAAATCAGCAATATTTCTTCTCCAGAACAATTCCCGACTCTTCTTCGACCATTTGGTTCTAACTTTCAAGGTTGGGAAGCTTTAGAGCGAATTGAGGGGTTCTTCACCAGTGGGCTGCCATTTTTCGACTCCATCTTGTCAGCTAATTCATCGTTGTCCTCGCTTCAAACGCCAGTTTACCCATATTTTTTAATGTAAACTCACATTTTAATTTACATCCGACTTACTTTATTATTAAACAACACTCCATTCTGAGTTGAAGTCTCTTAAATAAGGAAAGACAACGCCAGGAAGGCAAAACTATCCTCTGCTCCTTGCAAGTTCTTCAGTTAATCGCCACACTTTTGACTCGGCATCTTCGCTTCATTTGTGATCCTTCCCCGCATTTCCCGTTGTATTGAACAAGTATTAGACATAAAGATAAGGTAACGCTTAAGTCTTTCAAGTGACTCGTCATCTTTGCATTCATTGTGTGCCGTCCTTTTGGAAACATACGATTAATATTAACGATGCCAGCACTACATCCACCACTTCTCACGTTCCCGAGTTTCGAATGAATTTGACTGAATTTCAAGGGATTTTCGGGGTGATGAGGCGCATGCGCAACATTAGTCTCCTTTGTTATACCTCCTTCCATTAATCTTGCCCACACTGCCTAACCTTTGGATATTACTAGTAAATGCAGGGGTACATTCTTCGAAAACCTTACGTTAGGTTTGCTGACACAGCCATATTTAACAAGGATTGTGAACCGAATGGTCTAGTTTTTCTCCTTAGCTACATTAACTTCACGGACAAAAACTTACGTGAATAATCAAGGTAATATTGAGGCTAAACATAGATGACATTAACTTAATTTGTCTTTCTCCGGTGGCCAAAAACTAGCGATAATACCCGACTTCATAACAGACACAATGACCTAAACAAAAGGACAAAAATGCGTTTCGATAAAGCTACCAAAAAGGACATCCAAATCGCACAAATCATTGGCACGAAAACAAATTGAATCCATTCAGTCGTTTAAAATCTCAGTACCTAGCCTGTATAAGCTGAAGACGTGGATTGTATATTCAACATGTTTACGCAAAGTCTGAACCGTTATATCAGCGACACTCACAAATACGAAGATCTTGCACGAGCAGGGCTCCTATTCCTCTGAAGGATATTTCGCGAGTGTGTGCTTGCTGATTCACACCCTTCTTGACTGCAAAAAAATGTTGAATTGCGAGGTAGGTTGCTCTCGACAAAGTGGCATCCCCTGAAGAATTCTAGCGAAGACGATTATATCTGCTTAGGTTGAAAAATATCGTTTGTGCGGTCCAACGTTGATCGACTGTGAGACATCTTGAGGTAATTACCTTGAAACACTGTAAGAAGATAAAAGGCGGATAAAAATAACACCGAGGATATCAAGAATCATGTCAAGATGCTGACAACTGATGTTCGGTGCTATTTTGCCGATCTGTTCTTTTATCCCCTTGAAGTGACTTCCTTTGTGGGTAGATCGGAAATTTTGGCAAGGATCTCATGGATATACACACCAACCATAACTCTAAAAAAAAATTACCATTATAAATCAGTTTCTAGAACTAAATATTGCAATAGCAATAAGATAAACGAAAGTTTAGATCTAATGTCCCAATAAAATTGAAGCGTGCGCTGTCAAAATTCTTCCTTGTTTTCAGATCATTAGTCTGAAGAATGTGCTCGCGATCATTTATGCCAAATTACACTCGAAATTAAGGAGACGAATGGCCTGCTGTCCTCCCGGTCTGATCTCATTTCTGCACTGTGATTTCCTTTTCTTTCCTCCATCTCGAAAGAAGCTAAACTAAATCGAAAGTCAACGTGATTAAGTCCTTTGACGGCAAAAAAAAAAATTAAAAAAAAAAAAAAAAAAATATATATATATATATATATATATATATATATATATATCTTTATTTCAACAAAATTCTCGATCCCATTTTACTAGAAGCCCTTTAATACTTTAATACTGGTAACTATAAAATTTCAATTTGCGCAATTTCACTTCCGGGAAGACCAGCTGCCACTCTGACTCAGCCAAAAGCATTTGCCCACAAGTCAAGTTACGAAAATTAGCAAATGCAAAAAAATTAACTGATAAATCTTGAAGTCTATTGCTATTCGAACCTCGCCAATCGGAATTTACGTCTCAGTGGACAAGACGGATGATTGACAAAATGCTCTTCGCGTTTTTGTTGCGTGGTTATGCAAAATCGCAAATTATGCGAATTATAACTAAAGGTTAATAAACACATTACTCCAAGGAGAGAATCTACAAAAACGTGTAGCGCCCTAACTCCGCCGCGACAAGCACTTGAGCCTGCTCGCAGGCTAATATATATATTTTTTATAACCTGCTGCCAAAATGGACATCCAAATCGCAAAAATCGTTGGTATAAAAAAAAAACCTGATCAATTCAGTCATTACAGGTGAAGACAGTAAAAGATGCAAACGTGAAGTATTTACTCAATATGACGACACACGAATGCTAACCGTTTTATCTGCGATACTCACCGATACAAAGATATTCACTGCCACTATTTTTCACTTGTGGATATTTCGTGAGTGTGTGCTTGCTCCTTCACAGCCTTGTTGGCTGATAAAATATTTAGTTCCGAGTTTTTGCTTTCTTTTTATAGTAACCGCTGTCAAAGCATTTCGTACTAACAATGACTTCTAAGTCCGGTTCGGCTACGATATGTTTAATTGTGACATTTGTGGGGACGCGATTAGCTGTCGCTTTCTTCTCCTTGTCACTGTCGCACATTTTTCCGGTTGGCTGTTTACACTTGCTTTGTATAAGGCATTATTGGCATCATTGACCTTTCATTACGTGTCTCTCTTGTTTCCACTTGGCAGAATTGTTTGGAATTCTTTTTTTAGCAAAGAATTCGTGGTAGTCATTCGTCCGATTACTGTAATTTATCAAATTGTTTGTCGTTCCACTTAATTCCAACAAAGATTGTTTTCCTATTAGTAGCGATCAATATGTCCAATTGAACGCAATAAACGCAATTGGAAACTTCTTGGTCCAATCTTCAAATCAAAGAGTAGCCATACAAATGATATTAATTTTATTGAGGATAACACCTTTGTTAGTAACAAAAGTGACATTGCCAACACCTACAAAGACGTTTTTGTGAATATTATCCTCTCATTTTCCTGAACCCTGTCGGGAACAATTTTCTAATTACTTCTGTAATCATCCAAGTGTAGTTAGGATTGCAGATTTCATTCAGAATCAATCATATTCTGATCAGATCACCTTCAAGCGCACAAATTCAACTATGGTTATGTAATTTTAAAATCCCTCTCGATCCCCTTCAAAGCAACTTAAGGCAGCTTGACATGATGACATCCCAGCACGTCTTGTCAAATATACTGCTTGTATCATGGCTGACCCACTTATACAACTATTTATCTCCTCGATCGGTAAGAAGTAACACCTATCGGTCTCAATGGAGGTATAGTCAAGTGACAACCGTTTTTAAGAAGGTTGATGAAACCTGAGATCAAATTACTGACCGATCACAGTATTGGTGGCATTCAAGAACGTCTTTGAGCGTCCTCTTTCCACATATAACTCTACAAGTACATATACTTCGAGGATAAAGTTTCGCCCTTATTTATCGGCAAATTGTAGGGATTACAGCTGCCCGCAAATTGCCTTATTGCGTGTAATCGACGAATCACAGATTGCACTGGACAAAAAGCAGCACGCAGCTTTGGCTGATATTGATCTATCAAAAGCATTCGACTGCCTTCCTCACAAGCCTTTGTTGTCTGAGCTGAACGCATATGATCTTTCAATCAGTAGCATACAGTATATGAAAAACTACTTAATCAACAGTTACCAAAGAGTCTATTAAAATTGGTGATGCTTTCTCTAGTTGGCTACAAACTCTGTGTTGAGCCCCTTGCTATTCAACATACATACTTGTTAAGTCCACCAATTCAGATCTCTTTTCTCATGCTGATGACACTCAACTTCTTCTCTCTGGACTTATAGACTTCACTGAATTATGATCTAGCTCTTGTATCATCGACATCCTGCTTAGAGACCAGCAAGCAGGCTTTAGGAAAAAACGTTCATGCATAGATCAAATATGTACCCTACGGGTGATTATAGAAAAATGATTGGAATGGAATTCGTCCCTGTATGTCAAATGAACTTTGTGGACAATGAGAAGGCGTTTGACTGTGCAGATCGCGAGACTCTTTGGAAGCTCTTGGCGGCCTTTATGACCTCCCAGAAAAGTTTCAGAGTCGGCCAGGGTTTTTGGGTGTACGGTATACAGGGGCTTTTTAAATCTGGTATACGGTATATTGCAGCTTAAATACGGGTATTCGGTATATCACTTTCTTTGAATTTCAGGTATACAGAATGCTCCATTAATTTTGGTTATATTTGGATGAATTTTGGGTATTTTGGGGTATTTTGGTGATTTTTTTTTCGGGTATACTGGTATACCGCTACCCCACTGGCCGACCCTGAAGTTTGTTACATTGATTAAGTCTAGCTATGAAGGTTTTACTTGTCGGGTAGCCCATGAGGGTCAGCTTCCAGATTCATTCGAAGTGAGGACAGGGGTACGCCAAGGTTGTCTGCTATCACCCTTTCTATTTCTACTGACCATTGATTGGATAATGACATCGGTAACAAAGCAGGTAACAACGGAATACAGTGGACCTCATGGGAGCAGTTGGACGATCTGGATTATGCGGATGTCAGTCAGTCAGTCAGTGAATGTTAAAAAAAAAAAAAGAATTTTGAAACATCTCCGTGTCAAATGAGCAGAGATCTCCATAAGCTGAGCGACGTCAGGAACCCATGACCCGGAGCCTACATCTCCGTTGTGTTGTTGTCACCGCGTTTTCACAGACCGATTTATTTTTAGATTGAATTTCCCGCGAATGAGACTCCCACAAGAGCCCGATGACCAATTGCAAGTAACTAACCTGACGTCATAGGGTCACCGAACCGGAACTGCCTTTGTTTGTTTTCGGAAAAGTAGTCTAAAAATAGATCGGTCTGTAAAAATGCCGTGACATAGGCCCAGTTATTTTAGCATTTGAAACCAGAAATATCCTTGTTATTACTGCATTTCCTCGATAGCAAATTTGAATAATGTAGGAGCACTCCAAAAAAAATAAATATTTGTTAATGTTGTAAGAACATTTTTTGAGAGAAAGATTCTTTTGTGTGGGTCGATCTTAGCATGCAATACAAATACACAACTTCAGTAACTATGCCTGCATATGCACTTTGTATCTTTTTTATAAGAACATCTAATTTTTGGGCCAAGGCTGACATTCTTAATTTAAGGTGTGTGGTATATTAAGGTCGACTGCAAACTGATTTATATCATATATTAAGAAAACCACAAACGTCCCCAAGAGTGAGGGCAGTAAAAGGGGAGCGTCCCCATCACTTTTCACGGAAAATAAAATGGCGTTTCACATTTCGCAGACAAAAAAATGGTCATTTCACGTTTCACGTAAAAAAAGGCGAGAAGGCTGGGCAGCTTGAAATTGAAGACGTTTTTAACCGACTCTCAGCCTGGGTATGTGCTAGTATGTTTTTAAAATGTTGGTTAATCTCCTCCTAAATCGAACGTTCTTATAATAGAGGCTCGTTCAAAAAAGAGTGTATATAACTACAATTTTGACCATGTACAATGTTGACCATGGAAACCAGGTTACGCCACCATTTTGAATACCATTTCGCTGTAAACCACGCTGTGGACCAAAACAACGAAGCTCTCATTGGCTGTTTTCTTTTCTTCCACGTGCAGATGTACATCACACCATTGTTATGTGTCTCTGAAGATTACTTGGAAACCATCTGTTGAAATAGGGGCGCTAAGAGGCGCTATCTGGGGCTCCAGACAGAAGCTCAGACAGGTTAAACATCGCGAGTAATCGATTCAAAAACTCAGTTCCATCGTGGTTAAAAGTAGGACAGGTATAGTTATAGGCACTCGTTGGAAATTGAAGCATCAGCTAGTTAGCAGGCTTATCGAGGTGATACGAAAATTTTGTCTCTTTGTCTCTTTCATGATGAGGTCCTCTCCTCCGAGTTTGTTACTAAGAGAGCAGAACTCGTTTTAGTTACTGAGTAAGGGTAGAGCTCGAACAGTACTCGACTGGTGGTTGAACATAAGAAAAAATCACAACACACTACACATTTTTTCAATAATTTATTTAAGAATTATAACTCGTTATAAAATCTTACATAGGTATTAGTATGCGACTAGTTACCACTTGCTGCGCCACTTATGTAGCAGCTCTCGTTACCTGCTATTGTTTCAATTGCTATTGTAAGCAGCTTCTGTTGTTTTTAAGTACAAGCCATTATTTCATCTTTTTATTCTTTAGTTGTTGGTTTAGGTATTGAGCCAATCGCATTATACGTTACGAGATCTGGTACATGACTCCTTGATCCAACCAATTACAATTTTCTTCAACAGTTCTATACAGCTGCTTTTGTAGCAGCAACTTCTCTTACCATGCACTACAATTAACCGGATCATGCTTCACTTACGTACGCTTTCTACACATTTTGCTCATTTTATGAAATATAAGCACTGAAGATAAAGTAAAATCCTACGTTTAATGGTTTACAATTCATTACCGCATCGATAGATGCGAAGAGCTGGCGATTTTCTTTGCAAAATGTTGTACAGTGAAACCAGAAGGACAGGCTCAAAAAGTAAAAACCGCACGGAAACGACAAGTTACCACTGAAATAGAAGCATAAATGCTTAACAAAGCTGTCAGGTTTGAGGCCATTATATTAGAAGAGAAATTGCTCCAGTTGTTGACTTAGTACACACCCAAATTTGCGATCACATATTTCATCTGTGAAAATGTCAGCAATAAAGCCATACTTACAAGAAGACAGGGTAAATAAGTAAACTGAAAGCCTAAATCAGTGGTCAATGGTCTCAATTTTATTGAAACTTTAATATTCTTACTTCCCCTTTAGTCAATCTCGATCCCAGAACTCTTCTCTTGGCTAAGGGAGAGAAGAGCTCTGGGGAACCCTGAAACAAAGTGTCTTCTCATTGGTATTCGTGAAGAACAATCAAAAGCGTCTCTAATTTGGTGCATTCATGTTAGCAC